>NC_063196.1:10016558-10132890 GCF_017589495.1 Alosa alosa
TAGTCATCACTTGACACAAGCTTAGATGAACTGCTCTTCAAAATCTTCATTGCACTCGGTTCATGATGCTTAATGCTTTTACCATCTTCCAACATTTTCTTTCTGACTGTAATAGCCTTACATAATAGGCTTACATAATAACAGACATGTTGTTAACATTCAGATGGTTCTCAGTGGAGACACTGGAGCAGGGTAGGAATTTCACGGCGGCCACGACGGCCATGGCCATCGTTGCCCCTTGCGTTGGCCGTGATGCCCCTTTGAAAATCAGAGGTTTACAGGCCATTGTGGTCTTGGTGCCCCTTTTTTTCCAATATTCTGGTTTGCGTCCGACTAATAGCGTATTTTATTAGCCTATGGCCTGACAAAATAATCTTTTAGATTTACAGCGCAAATTAATGTGGTCTTTTACACAGTGGAGAAAGTGACAGTGTACGGCAAGAAAGAAAGTGCGTCCAGATTCAGATCACCCATTTTTCTCAGTTGAACTACTCGCGAAGTAGCCTACTCATCATACAGACATCACAAGTATCACATCACATGAAAGAGCTTTTTCTCATGTTTTAAACGATGTTAGCCGTTTGGTGAACGGTTCGCGAGACAAATAAATACTATGATTAAATTTAATCATAAATTAGGTTCTGCGCCTATCTCCCTACCCATTCATCTTGGTGGATTAGGCCTAGCCTACTTCACGAACCCTTCGTTCAAAACATGGCAAACCATATATCGTAAAATAAACAGCAGACCTTACCGAACACGAAGGTTTAAAGCAGTCCCCTGTACAGTTAGCCGTTCCAGAGTAATCCAGTTTTGAATTTGCAGCAAATTTCGACATGCATGCCAAATTTGGGCTTTAAGTTTCACAATGTGTTTAAATTTTATTACGTGATTTCATAACAGGCCAAATACAAAATCACTGTTACAAATATCGCCTAGATGTCGGTAAATATTAAAATCAAAGGATATACAGCTGACTACGAGTTTGTTAAAATAGCCTTAATGATCACAAAATGCTAAGCATGCATCTATTCTAGGCTATTTGAGTTTCTTAAAGCTGAGCTGTGCTTAAATTGTTCAATACATGATTTCATAACAGGCCAAATATAAAATAAATGTTAATTATAGCCTAGATATCTGTAAATATTAGATGATCAGATGATTTACAGTTCTATGTAATAGCCTATGTCATGTTTCATGTTTTTGTAATGTTTCATACAGTGATGCAGGTCTACTGCTGTGAATAGGCTAAATACAATTTTGATCATTTTTATAGCCTGTATACTGTAACTTTGGACTTGGTGCCCTGACATATAGCCTTTGTGCCCCCCACCAAATATGCCCAACTGAAGGCCAAGTGGCCTTGCCCCTAAAATGGTGAAATTCCAAGCATGCACTGGAGCGTCTAATGTTAAAACGCAATGAACTTTTGCATGATCCCCAAGCTACTCCCATGTCTCAGTGCTGTGTGACGGCAGTCGTTCGACTTGGGTTCAATTCCCAACCCACCATTGCGAGTCTGTGTCACTTTGGATAAAAGCGTCTGCGAAAAACCAGTCAACTTGAGCTTTAATCTTTAACTTCATGTTAAAGTTCAGTTCAGCATTCAATACCATAATACCACAACAACTCATCAGCAAACTGGACAAGCTAGGATTCAGTACCTCCCTCTGCAACTGGCTGCTGGACTTCCTGTTGCAGAGACCACAAGCAGTACGTGTCGGGGACAACACTTCAAGCACTCTGACCCTGAGGCGGGGGCCCCTCAAGGGTGTGTGCTCAGCCCCCTGCTCTTCACACTGCTAACACATGACTGTACAACCACTCACAGCTCCAACCATCTGGTGAAGTTTATGGACGACACAACACTGGTGGGCCTCATCACTAAGGGCGATGAGGCTCACTACAGAGAAGAAGTAGACCTGCTGGCTAAATGGTGCAAAGACAACAACCTCCTGCTAAATGTCAGCAAGACCAAGGAGATTGTTGTCAACTTTCAGAGAGGCCACAAACAACTGCCACCACTGTCCATCGGAGATGCTGTGGAGAGAGTGAGCAGCACAAAATTTCTGGGGGTACACATCAGCGGCGACCTCTCCTGGACCACCAACACAGCATCACTGGCTAAGAAAGCCCAGCAGCCTCTACTTCTTGCGCAAATTGAAGAAGGCAAGTGCCACACCTCCTGTCATGACTACATTCTACAGAGGGACCATTGAGAGCATCGTCTCCAGCAGCATCACAGTGTGGGGCGGAAGCTGCACAGATCAGAACAGGAAGACCCTCCAGCGCACTGTTAACACAGCTAAGAGGATCATTGGAGCACCACTCCCCTCCCTGCAGGACATTTACACCACCCGCCTCACACCCGCAAAGCACTAATGATTGTCAAGGATACAACCCACCCTGCACACAAACTGTTCAGCCTCCTGCCCTCTGGAAGCGGTACAGGAGCCTCGCTCGCACCACCAGACTGGCAAGTAGCTTCATCCACCAAGCAATCAGGATGCTGAACACTCTACCCACTCTCCCATCACTGACAGCCCCCACCAGCCTGCCAGGAACCCTGGGAAACTAGGATCCTGTCTACCCTAACCCCCTCCCCCCCCAACACCGCCCTGTGGAACTGCACTGTGACTTCGCGCAGCCCTAGCGTGTTGCTGCTTCACATCAAGCCTGATATACTTGAAATTACTGCATACTGCATATCAATGTAAATATACAGGTCACACAAGCACAAGTTTAAACTTCATGTAACTGTTAAGACTATATAAATATACAACACAACTACCTCTATTTTTTTTTATATATATGTCCTATATTTCTATTTTGATACATACATGTTCTATATTTCAGTCTTGCACTTTAATTTAATGTTTATTGTCTATGGCTATGTCTATAGTATGTCTATGTCTGTATTTAAAGCATGTCTATGTCTGCATGGGAAAGTAAGAAACGAAATTTCAATTCTTTGTATGACCAGTGCATGTAAAGAAATTGACAATAAAAGCCGACTTGACTTGACGACTTGACTTGACTTGACTTGAAGTCATAGAAGTGTCCCAACTGCGGGTTGGGAATTGAACCCAGGTCGACCGACGGCCCTCTCGCAGGTTCTCTGTTGTTAAGTCTGTGTCACTTTGGATAAAGCATCTGCTAAATACCTTTAACTTTAACGTCCATATGTCAGTGTTGAGAGGCAGGCCTCTAACATGCTCCCTGTGCTCTTGCAGGACATGTGTGATCTGGACCTGGAGATGCGTGCTCCCTACATCCCCATGGACGACGACTTCCAACTCCGCATCCCGTCGCCCCTGGAGACACTCCCGGTGGGCAACCTCCCCATGGCCGACATGAGCTCCATATTCCAGCCGCTGCCCTCCGACACCTCCTCCTCCTCGCCCTCTGCTTCTCCCTTCTCCTCCTCCTCCTCCCCCTCCCACTCCACCTGCTCCACCCCCGCCCCTTCTCCCGGTGTCAGGGTGGGGAGGCAGGAGCCCCTCTCTCCCGCGCCCCTGCACATGCTGGTAGAGGGCCAAAGCACCCCCAAATCCCCGCTGCGCGCAATGCATCTCCAGGACTCTGCCTCAGACGTGCAGGTGCGCAGCCTCCTAGACCGGCTCGAGGCCAGCAAACTCACCTCCAGGTAACGGCACAAAATGGTTGGTCAGACAAGGGTATTTAATCGACTTAATCGATTAATCGTCAATTATGACTTTTTTCATGTATTTGTTTTTCAGTTGAATTATGTTTAAAATTCATTTTTATTTATTGTTAATTGTTTAAAGTTTAGAAAATGGTTGATGTTTCCAAATTGTGGCACCTCCTATCTTCCCTTTGCTCAGTGGTTGCCATGTGTGTTTCAGAATGTCAGCGGTGGACCAGTCATTATCTCCAAAGATGCAGGCTCTGCAGAACAACCAACGCAAGCGCAAGCTGGAGACCACCACACTGGCCCAGGCAGTCGGACTGGTCAGTCTCTCTCTCTCTCTCTCTCTCTCTCTCTCTTTTTTTTTTTTTCTTTATACCACTCTCTCATACATTTACTTTTTTTTAATGTAAATTTTATTAAAGATGTGAGGCTTGTGATAAAAAAAAAACACAGATAAGTGGTTTCCTCAGGTTTAAATAGTGCTTTTCAAAGTAGGACAGGGAAGAGTGACTGAAGAGAGTGGACAGAGAGGTGGGGTGGGAGTGGGACTATGAAACGGCCGTGGTTTGGATTCAGAACTCATGCCCCTGTGAGCACTTGGACCCAAATGTGGTCTTAATGCTATTGCTAGCACCACAGCTACCACCCTTCCGTAGCATTCTGACATGGTCCTGTCTTCTCTCCCAGGGTGCTCTGCTGCAGAGTGTGGACAGCGCCTTAACAACAGAGTCTGGCAAGAGGGCCAAAGTGTTAGAGGTAAAGGGCTCCAGTGTGCTCGGCGGGAACAAGACCATCCTCATTCTGCCCTCTGGTGAGTGAAACTTGAACAAAAGCACAACAATTCAACAACAAATTGCTTCACCTGTATGGTGCTGTTTTAGACCTATCCAGGTGAACTCCGTCATAGTTATGCACACAGATATAAGTTGATGGCCATCAACTAGATTGGTGGTACCAACAGACTCGTACACAGAGCAAACCTCATACCTTAATAAACTTTGCTGTGATTTCTGTACATTTCGAGGAAAGTAAAGTGACTGGTGTAACTGACTCACTGTCTCTTCCTCTCTCTTTCTCTCAGACGTGGCGAGTCGTCTGCTAAGCAACTCGCTGGAGGCGGGCGTAGCAAATGGCCTGCCTCAGCTGACACGTGACGACTGCGAGGTCAACGCGCCCATCCAGGACCGCCACCACCTGCTCCAGGGAGAGGAGTTGCTGCGGGCGCTTGATCAAGTCATTTGATTGCTCTCCTGCCCCCTCTCCCTCTCTCTCTCTCTCTCTCTCTCTCTCTCTCTCCTGGCAATACAGGACACCTCCACAACTCCCACCCTCCTACCCGCCCTAGAACTGTGCCCCAGATAGCAACCCCCCCTCCCTCCTTCCCATCTTTCTATTTATATTTTCTATACACAGTTCTTCTTACACGCCTGGCAAATGACTTGCTACTTCTGTAATTGTTCAGACCCATCCCCACCATTCCTACCACCCCTACTCCCATGTCCCTCAAACCCACATCCAATCCTACCCTCCATGCGCGCACACACACACACGTCTCCCAGAGGGAATCAGAATGTAGAGGGCACGATTGCCTCCTGATTGTGGAGACCCAAAGGGTCAGGGATGTGGTGTGTTTGTGTGTGTATGTGTGTGTTTTTGTAAATGTGTGTTAATGGCGTTGCACAGTGGCATCCAACTCAACCGAAGAGTTTTTTCAAAAAACACATGTCCAGAGCACACACCTCTCACATGGTGACCACCTCCCCAAAGATGCCCCTCCCCACTCTCCTTACCCCCAACCCCCATCCAAAATAAAACAATGTCCCTTGTTCTCAAGCAGTGTGTTGCTACAGTCGCACAATTATCTATTTTCTTAAAGAAAGACAAAAACAAACAAAAGCAAAGGATACCAGCAGTCCATGCAATATACAAAAAAAGGATTGTAAAGGATGATTACTTTTAATGGAAGATTTGAACAATTTATATTTTCTCTCTGTCTGTCTTGTCTCGTTTTACTTTGTTGGCATTGATGTTTTTCAGTGTTCTTCTGTAGCAGTTTAATGTTAAGTTTTTTTTTTTTTTTTTTTTTTTTTTTATGTATGCCAACATGCTACTCTAAGGTTTTTTAAAAAAAGAAAACATTTTACCATGTCGCTTTCCATTCATAATCTTGTTCCATCATTGCGGTCCAGTTCACAGAGATGCACGAGTGGACCGTTCAAAGATTAAATCGCAGAATTAGGTTTGGCAAAAAAATGGCAATGTAAACTGACTGTTAAAGGGAAATCAAGAGTCACCCCAAACCATAGAGGGTAAAAGGCGATACCCCTTTTCCCAGTTGGTGAGTTAGGCAATGCGTCATAAACACACATTTTGGGGATAGTTTAGAATTCCCAACTCTATTTGTAATAGATGTCTAGAAGGCTTGTTTTTGTTTTTTGCAATCATGTTTTATTAGGGTGCATTGTAACAGGTTTGTTGATGTGTTAGACTTTGTCAGCGTATATGAATATATATCAATCGTACAAAAAGGCAACTCCGCTACCATCTTTTCACCTTATTCATTACAGTTCTCGGGCAGATAAAAATGCATGTATCAAGACAATTTCTTTCCTACTGTGTGCTCATCAAGATCATCTTGTAAGTAACAATGTTAGCGTTGTTAACTGCAGCTAGATAATTTTGTCTTTTCATATTTTAGAAATGCTGTTTTCCTCTGTGATTCATCATATTGTAAGCCTTTGTTTTAATTCATCTCTGCACCCGTATTCTCTTAACACTAAATGTATCGTTTATTGCATCATCAGTAAAGGACAATTGTGGACCAGACTGGTTGTTGGTGTGACTTTATTTTTGTCATGTTCCTGGTGTTTATATAATAGATAACCCCAAATACCTCAATTCTGAAAAAAATATATATTTCAGCATCATACATCATGTTCCAGAAGTAAAATGTTCATTGGCTGGAATCATTTGAGGAAGTGCAACCATATGGGTCCGAGCCACTTGATTGGTTTACTACCTCTTCACAGAACAAGGGCTGTAGACAACATAGATAGAAGAAAGCTACCGCATTGGGCTCCATTGCTAATGCATAGTTTGATATAGGTTGGAATATTGATTCCAAGTCTTCTGCTGAAGCTAAACTTTAAGAAAAAAATATTCCCATTTCTGCAGCTAACCAAATGCTATGCTCTGGCCTAAAAAAGGGGGGAATAGAAACTCCAGTAACCAACTGGTCTGAAAATGTTTTATCCTAGTAACACACCTGATGACAATTAGACTCTCCTAAAGGCTTGAATCTGAAACAGGTGGTAACCAAGGGTACTAACGGAACGTGTTGGCAAGTTAGACCTCGACAGGAGTCCGACACCATGCCAGAGGGTAAGATGACGGTATAAGCCAAAAATAATCCAATTTAAATAACTCCACTGATATCCTGATCGTGTTTCCTAGTAAAGAACAACGACCACTACTTGGCACCTTTGAAAGAAGACTTTGAGGAACTCTTGGCAC
Source organism: Alosa alosa (assembly GCF_017589495.1). Lineage (NCBI taxonomy): Eukaryota > Metazoa > Chordata > Actinopteri > Clupeiformes > Clupeidae > Alosa > Alosa alosa. The sequence goes on from NC_063196.1 coordinate 10,023,724, forward strand.
GTTTCAAGCAGACAGAAAGTGTCCGATATGAGCATTTCTCTGCAATTTGGGGAGACATGAACTTCTCATCTATCAACTAGTAAGATGGCATTGCAAATATCCACAGGTGTTCTAAAATAGTTATCTAAAGAGTCTATAAAACTGAACTGGATTGCTGGAAATGTATTCAAACATATCTAATGCCTAATTGATGTAGCCCACCTGTTGTAAATCACCTCTCTAGTCGTAATTGTCCTAACTCTTATCTGCCCATCTGTCTGTGTAGTGGCCTACCTCGAGCTTTTGATAAGAGGCACTTCTCCAGATCAGCGTTAACGGCAGCCTATGATTACCTTCTGCCTCCTTACAACTTCCAGATCAGGGTGGGGGGACTCTACCTTCTTTATGGCCTGTATAACACACAGCTGGCCTGGCCTCGAGAAAAGGTGCTTGCCATAGAGTCGGACACCACATTATATACATTACACCTTACATGTACATTCCATTTATTTATATAGCAGAAGCTTTTGCCTTAGGTGATTTGCAGTGCAGTATTGATATACATTTTCATCAGTGTTGTTTCCCTGGGTAACCTTGACCCATGACCTTGAAATTGTTAGCATGTTGCTCCTCCAGCAATACCATGCTGACTGTAGTGAGTGATGCTCTTCTCTTGTTTACATATGTACATACTTTTACACACTTTTTTTTGTTTAAAAAATAGAATAAGGGCCACACACTGACCAGGATTAAACATGTCTTTTTGTATGTGTGTCAAGATCTGTGTAGCTCTGAAGGATTGGGGTGACATTCAGAAGTTTATCCAGAATGCGTGGGAAGGACAGCACTTGGATGTGATCTACATATACTGGAAGCTAATGTCTTCGAAGGCCTTCTTATACAGTGCTATGCCTGTTCCAGTATGTTCTGCTTGTTATCTCAAGCTGAACCTTTCCCTCCTGGTCATAAATGCTTCTAACACCATCTTGATTAGATAAACAAAATGTCTCTTTTGAAGTGAAAAGGACATTGTGGAATGTTGACATCTTTTAATTTTGATTTTTGTGCATTCTTAAAATGGGGTGAACACAACCTTTTATTCAGTGAAGGCCACATTGACATTAAAAACAAAACATTTTAGTGTTTTAGCTACATACCCAAAGCACTTTAAGGAGAGGGGGGTTGTATGTGTAATATGGATATGTAATACTCACCAGGGTGATGTAACATTGAACAATTACAATACAATGTGTACACTATTTGTTTCCCTATGTTTCTCCTAATAACTAAGTCCAGTGGTCACCCTAATTATCTATTTAACCTGCAGTTGACTTTCCAAAAGAGGTGCCCCATCTCGAAGCAACAAGAGCAAGAATTGCCCACAGAGCGCCCTGAACGAGTGAAGACCTTGTTCTTGTCAAATACCACCAGGGTAAGGTCCTTCATTCAAAACCATCTCTGTCAGCTTATTTAAACACCCTTATTCTCTTTGTCAATGCAACCCACTGGGAGGCCAACTGCATAGGCCTACAAACATTTGTTAACACTCTCCCAAACACAATCAGGTAAAAACGTCAATTAGCTGAATTAGGTGTGCTGCTAGCATGGTGGTTGGTGGTGGTAGGCTGGTGATCCTTGTGATCCCTTAAAGGGGTGGATTACAGAAATGTTGACTGAGAATGGCAGCTGTTCTATTATTGTGCCTTTACATTAGCTTGTGAGTGATTGATTGAATGCAGGAGATGAAGCACATCCAGGACCGCTATGAGAAAATGAAGGAGGCCTTGTCCTTGACCTCCACTGTGAATGCCACTCAGCGGGACGTGGTCAAGCGAATACAGGACTACGCCCAGAGCCTGGAGCAGGGGGAGCTCTCCAGAAATGTGAGCTGCAGTCAGTGATTCCGAATTGTGCTATTAGTGCATTATCTCTGTCATGGATATTTTTCTCATTCAGTAGCATTTTGGCATCTCTTGTTTTTACTTTGCCTGCACAGCACATTGTCCACAAAAAATGCCCGTCCTTAATCTCTAAACAACAATCTGATGCTGCCTTCTTCTTTCCTGTAACTAGGCCAGCAAAGATTGCGATGATTCTGCAGAAGTCTCAGAGAGGGAAGAGGCGAGTCAGACACCCAGATTGACATCGCTTCTTCCGAGGAACACAACTCCTCTAGTTTCCTCTCAAATCATTGTGCAGGCCTAGTGGTGATAGATCTGTGTATTTCTTAGAAAATAAGTGTTTTAACCAACATCATAGCTGACTGTGTGGTGATATTTATCAGATTTTTGTGTAGCTTTTCTTATGCAGATTTTTGCTCTGCTCACTGTGGGACATTAGGGAACACATAGCTTTTGGGTCAAGTATCAACTCTAAGCAAATCCCCATGCAACTTGAATGCAAGGAAATGCCAGCTGTAATTCCTATTCTTATTGGAAACTATGCTAGTTACAAGTGAGACTTTCTGACTGTATCATAGTGTTTTAATTATGAGAACCTTGAAAGTTGCATCTGATCCGGATAAAACCTGTACATCTCCACAATCCTGTAAATTGACTTTGTATGTTCTTTCCCCTTATTTTAGTCTTCAAAGCGAGCACTGCTGCTTGCTTCCATCAAGTCCAAGTCATATGGCCTCCTCACACAGGTAGGAGACAGCCCAACACCCCACTGTGTTCATGCTGTAGAAGCCTGCAAAAATACTGGCATCAAAACTCAATCTTGGATTTCTGCATTACTGTTAGTAATGACCTATGAAGAAGAATTTGGCCTACAAGTGGCTGAATCTAAACTAGTTTTAATTGGTAAGAGAGGTTAATGTGCCTTCACCAGGACAGGATGTGGTAATGACAGCCTGATGAAGGCTTAGTGTTTATATGCGTTGGTGTTTTTTTTTTTTTTTTTTAATGATACAGTAAATAAAAATGCTTTATAAGCTCGATGGTGTTTTAAGCCCCCACCACTGACTTCAAGGCAGCGCTGCGACTGTTGACTTCAAGGCGCCTAACCTTAACCCTGACCCTAACCCTTGCCTAACCCTAGTGCCTTCCATGCAGCACTGCCTGGAAGACGACGTTGGGGGCTTAAAACACCATAAAACGCTCTTTAACTCTTCTGAGTACCTGGTTTTGGAATTTGTCACCTTTAACATACATTTTTTTTTAATTGCGTTTATGGGTATAGTTTTAATGGGTGTTGGTATCTCCTGCAGGCATCTAAGTCCCGCCGTCACCGTCAGGTAGAGTGTGGTGCAACAAGCCCCTCACCCGACCCTTACGCAGAGTTTTATGCCAACGGCAAGCGACGTCACCTTTCCCTGAAAAGACGGACCTGCAGAGCCCTTGGAGAGAGTCCTACAAGTAAAGCAATTGCTGGCATATCTTACTGCTGTGTGGTGGTTGAGTATGGAGTGTATAGTGCTGTGCTGACAATTTAGTGGCATGATCAGATTAAAATCTACTTTAAATTCAAAGCTTCACATTAAGATGGCAATATACTGTGGGCATCATGTGTGGTAGACTTTCCCAGTTTGAAGTCAAGCTGGACACAGGAACTTCATACTGGTAATCTACGTTTTGAGCATACAACAGGTGTAGTTTCATTTTGTTCAGGTGATTTGTAATTGACAAGACTATTGCACTCCTTTGGTAGTTAATGAACCATTGTTCATGTGTAATGGATAAGTGTTTCCCATTCTTTTTCAGAGACGGAGGATGACCCAAAGAAACACTGGCTCTTGTCCGTTGCTGAAAACGACCGGGGATGTTGTAAGAAATCCTTCCTGTCCTGACATTTGACATGTCCCCATTGTTGTTTGTTATTGCAATGCAGAAATGTTTGCTATACATCCATATCTTTCTATGTTTGTGTTTTCAGGGAAACGAAGGTCGAAGAGGAGCAGATTCAAGTGGAATTAAATCGGGTGAAACATCATAGAAAACATATTTTTGACAATGTAGGTGTTAGAGTGAGATTTATGTCTAAAATAATTACATAACACCATCTTTATTTGTACAGTTTAAGTTTTTTTATGTTGGTTGGTGTACTTATGCTTTCCTATGTTGGTTTTTTTAATAAAGTTTGTTTGTGCTGTGTTGCACACTCTAAATTATGTTTGGCTTTGTATGACAACACACTGAACACTGCTTTCCCCAGACATGAGTTAAGCCTTGTCCTAGACCATCTATGTAGATCTTCATTAAATTTCTCTCATAGTCTTGACTTAATCCATGTTGGGTAAACTGGCCCCAACTGTTTCAAGTCACTAGATGTTTTGGTAGGTATATGGCTATGGTATGGTGTGGTACCATAGTTATGTTATGGGCATTAATAGTCACTACATTATAGTGTAAATGTCTGGTCAACAGCCACTTAATAGTTTTACATGTACAGCAGTAGAGACTTAAACATATATCCACTGGTGGATCGGTATCATTGTTAAAACAATTATCTTTTTTAACAGACAGTGTGCAACTTTCTGAAGCATATCTTTTGACCAACTAACCAGCAAAGGCATTCATGAATTTGTGGTTTGTGCATTTATAACCATTCATTGTTGGTAGCAAAACTGCTGTTTTAAACCATATATCTGCAAAGTATCAACTAATGCATGAAGAATGTTTTACATAGAGTCTGAGAGACAAGCTTTTGTAACAAACCTTGAGCATAACGTTAATGATTATGTTGTCTTTTTTTGAAGTGGAGTGTTTATTAGTCCACTGGGCACTGAGAGAACAGCATGTCCCCGATGTGATCAGTGGAGAATAAAGGGTTTGCTTAAGAGTCGTCATGCTCCTTTTTCACTTGGGAGTCAGGAAGGAAGGGCGTCTAGGTGTTAGTGGTGCGGCAGGAAGCTGTCTGGTGTGTGTGTGTGTGTAAGTTACGACTGTGTATGTGTGTTAGGTGGGTGAAATAAGATGTAAGAAATGGGTGTTTGAGACAATGAGACCCCACCACTCATGCATTGCTTCCATTTTAACAGTTTAACTTCATGATGACCAAGTTTCCAACCTGTTTGATAAAAGCAAACAATGACATATCCCCCAGCTCGTTGCATGTGGTGTTTGACTCCAGCAGATGGCAGTATTACAGTGTCCATAGATTCTCATGAATGTTCTGCCACATCAACATGAGGCCCTGCAGTAACAGTCATCATCACAACATGGCTGTCCCATTGACCCCATAGTATTTCATTGCTCTCATAAATAACTACATCTATAGTTTCTTTCACAACATGTCGTGTAAACATCTTTTTTTATGAATTTGTTCCACAGTTTCGTCAGTTCAGATTCTGAGCACCTTCCCGAGAGAAAAGGTTTTATCCAAAGTAACAGACTGGCATGATTTGGGCATAACCTGTGCCAGACGTTTCTAGGCAGCAGCACTACCTCTTGTCCTCTAACATGCCCCATACTGTGGTTTGCCATGGCCCACTTATACCATGCCATGCTCCACGGGTTCTGCTCCAAAAAGGTAGAATTCAATAACATCTACCAGCCACTGACAACTAAATGGTAAAATGAACCAGGTACTCTTAGAGTAGATCATTATTTTATGTCTGAAAACTAACTTTGGCTGGTGCTGGTTTTCATCCCTGGAATGTCGTGTCCAGTTATGGAAAGTAATCAATTGCTGAATGTCAGAGTCTGCCTGTTGATGAAGTCTAAAATAGTGAGGTACAGGAGTCAAATAATTAACTGCCTTATCCAACCCTGCACTAGTGATAACAATTATACCTCCCAACTCTGGAAACACTGAACATGCATCTGTATCTGTTTTAATTATTGTGCATAGCTACAGTACTTGCATGTCTCTATGTATGTATGTATGTTTTGTATGTTTCCGTTTATGTGGTCAGTATGTCTGTATGTATTTATGTTTCTGTGTTTTGTATACCCGTTTTGTAATATGTACGTGTACTTTTTATCTGGACCTTGAGTCTGTAGAAACAACAACAACAAAAAAAGTATTGATCCCCTTGCCTCTTTCAAAACCTTGTTGTTGGCTGATTGATTTCTCAGCTGATATCCTTTCAGTGTTATCAAAACAAGCAGGATGTGTCTCATGACCAAGTCCTCTGGCCTCAAAAAGACCTGGTTTGTTGTTTCTGCTTCACACAATGTGAGGAGCATGTAGGTAGGCTTACAGTTGTGCATACTGGCACTTTTTGTACATAATGGCACGTTACCTAACAAAATATTCTTTTGATTTTTTTTCTCCCCCAAGTATGGTGGTGGTGCGGATTCGTTTCCTCCCCTCCCTTTACTTGCCCTTACAAACACGCCAACATTGGTTTTATTAATGAGCCATTCAGGCTTTGATCTGGGCTTCTCCCTCTTCTCCGCTGCATGATAAACCTTTGCTCTTTGATCACAGTAAGGCCAGACCCCCACTCCAGGCACTCCAGCCTTTTTCTAGGTTCTCTGCAGCCCTTCAGCTCCCTCCCCGTTGGTGTGTGAGGTTTCTCTCGGGAGTCGGAGCTTGGAGAAGTTGGGATAAGGAGGAGAGGAGAAATGGGAGTAAGCCCTTTTGGAAAGGCTATGGAATGGAATTCCAGATAGAAATCCATGTTCAAAGAGTATAGATCAGCTGTGATGACATTTATTCTATCCAAACAGATGAATCCCATGCAGAGACATTGTTATTATTAGGGAGCTCTAGCCAAGAATTGTACACAGTATTTCTCGGAATAATTAGCCATGGATTGATGCATAATAAGCAAAGAGCATAATTTTCGGTGTAGGTTTGTTGTGTTAAAAACCTGGCAAACATGTAATTTGTAGTGTCTGTCTATCAATATGAACAGCAAAGCACATTGTTTAGATATTAGTTTCTCAGAATATACAATATTACAGTAAGTGTTTTTCACACTGCCAATGCTATCAAGGAGAAATGGTGGTCAGAACAGAGGACCAGCATGTCAGCACTAGCCTGATTTCCCTCCCACTCACTGCGCACATTCCCCAAAAAATCCCAGTTTGAGACTTAAGCATATTGATTTGAATAGGGACTCAAATACATACTTTCTATAGCTATATCAACAGTGAATCTTAAAGATATACAAAGTTCTATCCAGACATATTAAAGCCCATTTGAACACACTCCTGCGTGTGCTGGTTAATTAGTGATGCATAAACACCCCTGTAGATAGAGACCCCAACCCCCCCTGCTGTGGGGCCCTCTGGTAACCACCCGCTAGCCTCCACTGAAATGCAGACCTTGGAGAAACATAAACAACATGATGTTTGAACAAACATGATGTTCCCTGCAAGAATGGAGAGACTGCTACCAGTAGCCATGCAGAGTTTTACTAGCCCAAGATCTTTAGCACCAAAGAAGCGAAGGGCACCTCCACCCACTCCCCGTTTAGAAGGATCTCTTAAGCAGCAACCTCTTAGTTCATTTTCTCAGCCGGCATATAGCATGGAATGTGCAGTGGAAAATACAGATGGCAGCAGCAGGGGACAATTATATGATGACTGTATTGCATGATATTCTCAGGGTCCCTGCAATATAAATGGTACTGACAGTAGTTTTGAGAACATGCCGGGACCCAGTAAGCCCATGACATTCTCTATTCCTGTATTGACAAGAAATAGAACACAAATGCATCAAGCTTATAGGGTAAACCAGGGCCATATAAAGGTAGAGTTGCGACAATGGGTGTTCAAAATTCGTTAAGGTCATGTACGTGGTTTATGTAAACTTCAAAAAGTTCCCGGAAGTGATTGACAATGGATTAGAATGCATAAGTTACTGTTCAACGAGAGACAGAGCCACAATTTTGGGTAATTGACAGACAATAAATGCTATACAGTAAAATAAATTGATATACAGTATTTATAACACAATTATTGTGTAAACTGTGTAGTTATCCTACCATTACAACAATATTAAATTAAATTCCAGACCAGCCTGCTAAATATCGGAAGGTGACCTTTTTTTCTCTTAGCCTATGTGTCACTTAATATTAATTTCTGTACAAAACCAAGACGGGAGATTCTTTAGAAAACGCAATAGCATAAGTGTAGCCTAGGCTTATCTAAATTATCGTTATAAAAAAAATGACCTAGTACTTGACTCAAGAGCTGTAAATGGTGTTTTTGAGACTGCGTGTAGCCTACAAAAGCGCATGGAGATTTTAATTTTGCAACGAGAAACTGTAACACAGCTAGTCTAAGTCTAACATTAACTTGTTTGAGTTTTCTCCCCAACGTTTTCTCTGGTAGTTCTTCACTGATCTGAGATAATGAGCGAACTACCTTAAGTAAAACGTGATATAGGCCTAGTCCTTGATAAATATAACCAGGCTATGATCTCATAAACAGCATTTTGTCACCGTTTGTCATTCACCGTGCTGTACAGCATTAAGATGCTAGGCTAAGAGCTTGAGATTCAGAGAACCTGCATGGTTGTCAGAAAATAGTTTGATCAGTGATCATGCATATCAGCGCAAGCTTGGTTTGAAACTGGTTTCTAGGGATGGGGTTTACACGATCCTTCACTGGGCTAGTGTCTGCTGTGTTATATGACCGTGCTGAGGCTAACAGCTGCAGCTCCCTCAAATCTATATAGGTTCTCATGCATATTAGGCTAGCTTTTGCCAATGAAAATGAATGCAACATAAAAAAAACAGTAGGCTACTGCTCCTAACTGAAGAAACGTTTAGGGTAGAGTGGGGTGAGTTGTGCCAGTTTTTACTTAAAGTGACTTTAAAGGGAGGCCATGATAGTAATGCTTCCAACTACAATATGAACATATTTCAGGATGTGGTGCATCTCTGGGAACAATCACTTTCAATCTGAAATATAGAATTTAAGAGATAGCTTTCTGAAAAAAAGTGGTCTTGTGGCACAACTTGCCCCCGGTGCGGGGTAAGTTGTGCCTTTGAAGAGAATGCATTGGGGTAAATTGTGCCATCGATTATTGAAGTAAAACAGTATATTTTGATCTCAGACACTGTAATGCTTTAAAAGCTAGACAAATTCAATACAAAATTACTCATTTAAGGTTTATTTAAAGTTATTTTACAACATCAAAGGCCAATTTTCTACAAGCCTATTGTGCCACACGAGCACATCAATTAAAGGTCATTTTCCATTGTCACACTAGTTTCATCCATGTTGTAGATCTTGTGTGGAGGGAAGTCATACCTGAAATGAGATTAAAGTTTTGTTGATCAGAGAAGTTTACAGCAGATTTAGGTGGTTGGATGTGGTTGTGTAGATGTAACTCTGCCACTGCTACTACCTAGAGATGATGTTCCCCCTCTCCTTCCCAGGCTTCCTGGTCAGTGTGTGTGTGTGTGAAGTTCACAGCATTTCATGGGACTTAGACCATGAAACATTACTCCTAGTGCCTTTATATGTTCTTCCAGCTCCTTCTCCGTACAGTATGCCCTGCCTGTCTTCCTCTTATAACTCTGTGGCATGATGGTATACTTCTATTTTTGGTCTAAAATTAAGAATGTCACATAGATTTAGTGATAAAATGTAAGAATAAAATGCACAATTACAATAAAATAATATGTTTAAAACATTATTTATAAGTGGGGGTGAGTTGTGCCACTGGCACAACTTAACCCAGGCCCTTGGGCACAAATCACCCCAACCCCACCATTTTGGAAAAAATGCATCATCCATCAGATTTGAGCTAACATCATGCTGTAGACTCATAATGTAGCTTACCAAAGCACTAAAACATGTGTGAAATGTTTCAAACTTGTCTATAACTGTTTTGACACAACAATCAAAAAAACATGATCATAGAAATTTTACTTTGAAAGGCAAAAAACAGTTCTTTTAACTTAAATGTGCTTACCTCTCATGCAATGAGGCTCTCTTCTCTGCAGGATGATTGAAATGGCTGAGTCTTCAAAAATGTGTGGTCACATGGCCAATTTCTTCTATAGTTTCCTAGAAATAGGGGGTGGCACAACTTCCCCACTGGCACCAATCACCCCACTCTCCCCTACGTTACTGTAAGGAAATTATTATTATCATTGTATAACCATTTGTGTAAGCAGAAATATGGTTGTGCTGAGTTCTAAGAACAGAGAGTTCAAGTTAAATGTTGTTGTGCTGAGTTCTAAGAACAGAGGACAAGCACCCTGTCTGCGTGTGTGTGTGGGTGAGATAAGAGTATGTCACAATGAAGTCGCTATGTCTTGCTTCCTATTTTCTGTGTGCATCTGTACAATAAAAGACACAGCTTTTGGGCTGCAGAGTCAGAGACTGATGGTGTGAGGAATTCTTCCTTACATTAGCAGGCTCTCCTCTTGGTACCAGAGTTTGTGGGCAAAGCCATACTACGTGTTGTGGTTCTTGTATCTATATGTTGGGGTTAAATTCCCTGACAGTTACCAACAATGTTAACAACAAACAGCTTCACTGCTGCAAACAAAGTTGGCTATATGCTTATAACGAACCAGCTAGCCTTGTGATAACAAAATCTTTACCGTTTAGTCCACTGAAAGTTATCCACATATCAAACGATTAAATACACAGTTACGGAGGAATTGTTTTGGGGAAACAGTTGCACTATATCCCACTTTTGCTGCACATTTATTGGGCTTTTAGCCTCTTTCAATATATTTGATGAGGAACTGATAAAGACTGAGCAACAGAAAAGTCATAGTCGATACATAAATCGTTTATTAGCCTATTATAATTAGGCCTACTATTACTTTACTACTATTACTGTTATTATTATTATTATTATTATTATTATTATTATTATTCGGATGAGGCAAAGGAATGTAAATCTGAGTCTGAAATGTTGGCTACAAACAGTCAGGGTTGGGTCAGATTACTTTCAAATGTAATCCATTACTGACTAGAAATTACATGGCAATTTTTGTAATCAGTAACGTAATCAAAGTCAAAGTCAAAGTCAGCTTTATTGTCAATTTCTTCACATGTTCCAGACATACAAAGAGATCGAAATTACGTTTCTCACTATCCCACGGTGAAGACAAGACATATTTTACCAATTTAAGTCCACAGACAAACATAACATTCAAGCAAAACAAAAAAAGTAAGTAAATAAGTAAATAAGAGGGCACATATAATAGTGAAAAAAATAAGAGCAGCAAAATTTGGTTGAAATTGTGCATAGACAGTCAATAAAATACTAGTGCAAAGTCAGGCCAATAAAAGGCTTGGGTAGTTCTGTTTGACCTATAAGAAAGAAAGTGGCATAGTGGTGCAAGTTATGTAAGAGCAGCAGAAGTGTTGTGTTTTCAGGACAACAACAACAAGTTGTGAAGTGTACAAGTGTGCAAGTGGAGTAGTGCAGGCGGCCATTGTGGGTCCAATGTCCAGGATGTTATGTAGCTGAAGGTGGAGGGGGGAGAGGAGGGAGAGAGTTCAGCATCCTTACAGCTTGGTGTATGAAGCTGTTGGTGAGTCTGGTAGTGCGGGAGCGCAGGCTTCTGTACCTCAGATGGTCGACCTCCAACCTGTATTGAGTCTCGTCGCCCTTGGTGATGAGACCCACCAGAGTTGTGTCGTCAGCAAATTTCACTATGTGATTGTTGCTGTAGGTTGCAGTGCAGTCATGCGTCAGCAGGGTGAAGAGCAGCGGACTGAGCACGCAGCCTTGGGGGGCCCCTGTGCTCAGTGTGATGCTGCTTGAGGTATTGTTGCCAACACATACTACTTGAGGCCTCTGACAGAGGAAGTCCAGTAGCCAGTTGCAGAGGTAGGTACTGAGTCCCAGTTTGTCAAGTTTGCAGATGAGTTGTTGTGGTATCATGGTGTTGAATGCAGAACTGAAGTCTATAAACAGCAATCTCACATATGAGTCTCTTTTTTCCAGGTGGGTGAGGGCTGGGTGGAGGGCAGAGCAGATTGCATCCTCTGTAGACCGCTTGGCTCGGTATGCAAACTGGAAGGGGTCCAGGGTGGGGGGGAGAATGGATTTGATATGTGACATGACAAACCGCTCAAAGCACTTCATGATGATGGGTGTCAGTGCCACAGGGCGGTAGTCATTGAAGCAGGATGGAGCAGTTTTCTTCGGCACAGGTATGATGGTGGCAGCTTTGAAACATGATGGGACGATGGCTTGCTTCAGGGAAGTGTTAAAGATGTCTGTGAAGACATCCTTAAGCTCTGGGCGCGCAGTCCTTCAGCCACGACCTGGGATGTTGTCTGGACCTGTTGCCTTCACGGGTGTTGATAGCAGCAAGTGTCCTCTTCACGCTGTCGGCAGAGAGGCACAGGGGCTGCTCATGTAGAGGGGATGGGTCTTCTGTGGGCAGGTGCTGTTTTGTGCTTCAAAGCGAGCAAAGAAGCGGTTCAGGTTGTTGAGCAGAGGGATGTTGCTCTCACAGCTCTGTGGCGCGGGCTTGTAGTCCGTGAGGGCCTGAATGCCCTGCCATAGGCTTTGTCAGCGTTCCTGCTGTCTTTGAAGTGGGTGGTTATCTTGTGAGTGTATTCCTTTTTTTTTGCTTCCTTGATGCCACGGGACAGGTTGGCTCTCGCTGTTCTCATGCCAGCTTCATCCCCAGCTCTGTAGGCTTTGTCTCTGGCCCTCAGCAGCCTGAGGACATCCCCTGTCAGCCATGGCTTCCAGTTAGCCCGAGTGATGATGTCTTTTGTGTGGGTCACATCATCGATGCACTTGGTGATGTAAGAGGTTACAGTGTCTGTATACTCCTCTATGTCTGTGTGGTTGTTGTAAGTGGCTGCCTGCTTAAACATTTCCCAGTCTGTTGTGTCAAAGCAGTCTTGAAGAGCATCGGAGGCTCCCTCAGGCCACACTTTTACCTGCTTACTTAACCGGTTTGTTCGCTTTTTACCCTTTGTCTGTATGCGGGCATTAGCATAACAGTGATATGGTCTGAAAGTCCAATGTGGGGAGGGGGTGGCTTTGTATGCTCCTTTGTGTGTAGTGTAGACCAGGTCCAGGATGTTATCTCCTCTTGTTGGAAAATCAACATGCTGGTGTAGCTTTGGAAGTACAGTTTTAAGATCAGCATGGTTAAAATCTCCAGTGAAGATGGTGAAACCGTCTGGGTGTGCCGTCTGTTGTTCACTGATAGCCTGGTACAGTTCACTAAGAGCCGCGTTCTTATCGCTGTTGTTGTTGGTAGGCGGGATGTATACTGCGACTAGCAGAATCGCAGTAATTTCCCTTGGCAGGTAAAAAGGACGGCACTTTATGATCATAAACTCTGCCAGTGATGAGCAGTGTTTGCATACTACTACAGTGTCCCGGCACCATTCGTCACGGATGTAAACACAGATTACGTAATCAGGATTACCAAAAACATGTAACATAATCTGATTACTTTAGGATTACTTTTTGATGAAAGAATTCTCATTCTATTTTTCTGTTTATTATTTCATTATCTAAGAAATCTCTTTGCTCTGAGTAAAGCATTCCTGTGTGAATTAACTGATCTTTTCCTCCAAAAATCTTAATGTAGCCCCTTGTTTTAGTGTTACCATTTACTTTGAGGTCACCAGGTCCCATTGTCTGAAAAACACCCAAAACAAATACATTTCTATAGCTATTCTCCACTTTGGGGGTGGTATTTTGATGGTAGAAATTTCCCCCAAAATTGATCACTTAGTCATCATGGATGTGATCATGGATCACTATTCTCCAAACATGCACAACTCAGCTTAACCTTTATAAGGGCACACCTGGACAATGAATTTAGTAGGGGTGTGAATCTCTCATGTAAAAGGCGATATGATTCGCATCTAGATACATGGGCACGATTCGATACAAGAAAAGATACATGTTTATAAAAAAACGATTCAGTACGATTTGATGCAATGCGATTCGATGAAATTCGATGCAGTTCAAGAATGGAAAGCATTCTGAAAGATTTTTTATCATTTGCTCATGGTGCACATTAATTTTATATTATCAATTATCATGGTCATGGTTGTCAATTAGGAAAAAAAATGTGTGAATATGATTATCTAAACTGAGGTTTGTTTCATATACTGTATTGAAATGAAAAAAAAATAGTATACATTTCAGTCAAACACAGCAGCCAAATACAACATAAAAATAAATTTTTATAGACTTTATAGATCTTTCACAGATTTTATAGTTATATCTGATTGTTTTCATGGAGCTGTAGCCATGTTGAGGTAAGACAATACCAAAATAAAAGTGCTTAAGAAAGCCTACCCTACAAGAATAAAATAGGTCTACAAATCAATAAACTCTCTGGGCTTATTTTGTTCCAAAAGTAGACCTAATGCAGAAACCTATTATGCCACAAGTCTGAGTGAATATTAACAAAATCATTGGCTAATAATTTGTGCATCGTTTTAGCAGCAAGGGCCAAATTATTATTTAACATTAAGGAAATCCCTTCATCAAAGGTAAGGCTACTCTACAGACTATCGTTGCTGTTTAGGAATGCTATAAGTGTTTAATTTCGCGCTGGATTTCGAAAAACAAACGCCAACCGAGTGCAAGTTGTCACATGCTTAAGTTGCAGTAGATGTATGGGTAATGAGGTCATTTGACAACTTTGGGCAATGAATGTAACCAAAAACGAACTGCATTACCCACAATTCCGTACCACGTATAGTTTCAAAACCGGAAGTGGGACGAACGCGCTGCTTGGAACGTAAATGAGTCTGAGCGAGCAGAAAACGTTGTTAACCGATTCATAACAAGTAAATCGATACGACCGGTTTATTTAATTTTTTTCCGATACAGGGCTTCACGTATCGATGTAGCCGTATCTTACACGTTAAAAACGGATACCGATACGTATCGGTTAATCTTTACACCCCTAGAATTTAGCTTTCGCTGGATTTTTTTGAGCCAGGGACATGGCCTGAGATTGAATGACACCATGTCCATTTCAATTGTGGGGGTGAGAAAATTATTCCTTTGGGTTGTTTTTCAACCAGGGGGACCTGGTGACTTTCTCAAAGTAAATGGTAACACTAAAACAAGAGGTTGCATTAAGATTAGGAGGAAAAGATCAGGCAGTGTGCCGAGAGACCTGCCCCAATAGTAAATAAGTTAGTAAGTAAGTAGATACTCTTTTGATCCCGTGAGGGAAATTTGGTCTCCCAATCCGCGAATTAGTGAAGCACAGTGAACACACAGTGAGGTGAAGCACACAATGAGCACAGAGTGAGGTGAAGCACACACCAACCCGGAGCAGTGAGCTGTCTGCTACAATGGCGCTCGGGGATCAATGAGGGGTTAGGTGCCTTACTCAAAGGCACTTCAGTCGTGGATGTGGGCATGGGAGAGCAGTGCTCAACCACTTCCCCCCGCCCACATTTTTTCTACTGGTCGGGGATCGAACCGGCAAGCCCGAAGCTTGTCGAATTAAAAGATAACTAGGCTATCATTAAAAAGTTGCATTGCTTGCATGATAAAATGTAATCAGGTAATCCCCAACAATGTAACTGTAATCTGATTACACAATTTTTTTTATTGTAATCTGGGCTGATCATAGTTACTTGATTTTTGTAATCTGATTACGTAATCCAGATTACATGTAATCCGTTACTACCCAACCCTGCAAACAGTCTATACTGCTGTAACTGCACTGCTGCTATTATTAATTGTTAACTTCCGCGGAACTATTTGAGACTTCCATTAGCTGCCATCAAGGGCGCAGGAAGGGGGGTGCTGAGGGTGCTGCAGCACCCCCTGCTGGCAGGAGATAGATTTTTAAAATTTGTTATATATATTTTTAAATAATTACTAATTCGCTGTCTGACATTTATATTTGTGTATGTGAAATGATGAGTCAAATAGCAAAAAAGAGTTATGGATTGGTTGGAACATAGGCTACTAAAAATTAACAGTTATAGAGATCAACGTGAACGTGAGTCAGTTACTGTAAGAACCGTAGCGTGGTTTCAGCTATGTGATAGCCAGAGAATGTCTAATCCGTAAACGGGCTTAAGTGTGTAGGCCTACGATTGATATAGGCCTACATATTCTATGCGATTTACAAGTTCAAAAAGCATGGATAAGCTGAAAGAAACTTTAATTGTGTTGTACAGTTTTGCAAAATTAATAAATTATAGCTAGTGAAATCATTTCACTAGTCGCTAAGATAGAAATTATTAGGACACATTCTTGCTGTGGAGACGACACACTTTAGGCTATTCAGGAATTATTTGCGAGATCATTGCAGCCTGATTATTAGCCTATATTTAAAGCCAAACATCTCTTTGTGGTTTTTCAGAAAAGTAATTTTCCTTAGCTATACTGAAATAGGCTAATGATGTCAAGTGCGCTTCTGTGGGGTTAGGGTGGGTGCAGTGGAGTCGGAGTGCTGTCGCGGAACATTGGAATTTGTGGCTGCCCAGGACGTAGATATAGATAGATGGATAGATAGATATACTTTATTGATCTCTAAAACTTCTCTCTATCACCCACACACCGCACTAAAATGATGTATTTAGCAGTCAAAATCTGAAACATGTCCAGGAGGGGAGAAATCGTCGGACATCCATTATTTTTGTTATTCAGCACCCCTGGTCAAAAATAGGTTCCCGCGCGCCTGGCTGCCATTGTTGGAAAAAAATGGAACATTAGCGTCAATGGAGTTGTCGCAAATCTACCTTTATATGGCTCTGGGTTCAACTTGTCCCTTGCCTACCAGGTGGATTAAACAAAGCTATTAAGGTTTTGCACCTACGTCATAATGTCATGTGACCGTTTGTTTACAACTAGAGTGGTAGGCAAGAATGGTAGGCAAGGCACTGCAGAGAGTGGTAGGCAAGCCTACAACAGTCGGGTTGCATAGGCTACACATAGTTACAAATAGCTTCAAAATTGAAATTTTAATATCAAATATTGACCGGGATGCCGACCACTTGTGTAGGCCCTAACAGTTGGTTTTACAATAAGAAGCAAAAAAAGACAAGCGACCGTTTAGCCTACCTATCCTCGTGGTTGTGGAGGATGATCGTTAGCAGCTGTGAAGTCTTTTTATTCTCAAGATAGCCTAATGGTGTAGCCTACTGTCTCTGAAGACGAGGCTAAAAATACAACTATCTACAGTCATCCAAAAATGAATTGCCAGAGACAGGCTATGAAGGGAAAAAGTGCAGCATTTTAAACATGGCAAGATTATTTTTACCGGAACAGTTTGTTCTAATTTGTCTCGTGAAATTCGTGCTTGTGGACATCAATCACCTATCTCCTGTCCTTCTATTTCAAGTTATCATGTGTGTCATTTGATTATATAATCACAACAAATGCTAATAAATGAAAACAGAATAGGCTTTTGTGGTATAGGCTAACGTTACAGGTCACTTAGGCTAACTCCCATATGTCAAAATAAACTGATTTGATCCTAATAGTTTAGCATCACACACAACAACTTAACACAGCAACCTCAAACACCACTGTTGAACCTAGGCTACTGCTTCAGTCATGTAAGAAATAAGCAGTTTATGAATTATCTTTACCCGTTTAATCAAGTCCACATGACCAAAATAACATATTTAAAAAATAAACATATTTAAAGGCTGAGCTAGCATAACAGCCTAATATAGGCGATGCTGCAATGGATAACTAATAAAAAGTTTCACACAATTAATGAACTTTATCACTCACATTCTGAGTTTTTCTGGGTGGTTATATATCAAATTTCGCAGCTTCTAAGAAAGGCTATCGTCTTCGTGTAAACCGAGTTTTGAACAGAGAAAAAAAGTTAGGCTACCATTAGGCTACATGCAGGTTCTCCGATACAGATCAATGCACCAAATCAGGGCGATTTTAGCGAAACAACGTTCCTGTGACAGGCTATCAAATATTGAACAATGGGATAACGTTTCATCATCACCTTTATTGATGCCTGAAATGTTGACATTGCTGAAATACAGAGATGTAGCCTACTGAGAGGCAGCTGCAGACAACGATGTTCAATGGGTTCAACTTGTCCTTTGCCTACCAGCTGGATGTAAACAAAGCTATAGAACCTGGAATACCTCACATGAAAAACGTTAATAGAACCTTTCAAGAGAGTTCCATTATCAGCATCAAGCACAAGACTTCCTTTTTAACATTCCATATGTTATCTTAATGCAGAGGAAGCAGATTGGGACCCAAATAGAATGTTCGAGCATTGTTTTTGTTTTTATTGTTGAAAGGGTCTATAGAACCTAGAATACGTCACATGAAAAACGTTAATAGGTGGATAGTTTATATGGTTAAATTATTTGCTAGGTAGATGAGGTTTAATATAGGTGGATAGTTTAAATGGTAAAATTATTTGTAGATGAGGTTTAATATAGTTGGAATGACTGAACAGTTGAACAGGATGTGTAGTCTTATATTAAGAGAATGAGACTGTATGCTTAAAGCCTGAGAAACTGACAGTTGATGCAGGTGGCCTGGCCACCTGGCACAAGATTCCAATTGCTGTGATGTCATATACAGGCCTAAGAGTTTTTAATTAATAGTTTAATCAATCAATCAATCAATCAATCAGTTGAACTGGCTCTTTGATGGGACCTAGATGAGCAGCTGGAAGTTGATACAGGTGCAAATCAAGTTAATTAGCCCACTGTGATGTCATCAGCCTATGTTAAGTCTATGGGGAAATTTTGAGTAGTTTTTAATAAATAGTTTAAAAAGTATAAAAGTTACAAAGATGAAAAATACAAAACCCAGATAAGTAAGACCTACGTAACATAGTTTGAATGAAGTTTCTACGTTAAACGGTTGAAGTGCACTGTAATAATAATAAGAAGAAGACTTCGGATAACAGAACAGTGCATTTTCATGCACTGTAATTAGGCTCACTCGGTAGCCTATTAAATGCACGCTCGTTTAAAAAAACATTATCACCAATAAATATTAAATCCTACAGATGTGCGGGATAGGTCATGTTATCCAACTAAAATAGGGTAGCAGTTTAAACCCACATTTTGAAACAGAAACAATAGCAAACAGGAGCAAATGAACGGATTTAAGCTACTGTACCTGTGAAAGCCATTGCAAGCTCGAGGAAGCCTATTTCAGGCTATCGCGCATGTGCAAAGTATTGGCGTGCATAGGTTTGCGTACGGAATCATACGCATGGCGAGTGTGATCGGGTTGCCTGAAGACCCAGCTCTTTAGAGAACATATCCTCTCATAGCACCACTTACAACAAGTCTTGCTGATCCTAGCACTTACCATCCGTCTTGAACTGACACTCAACTGTTTAGTATGGAAGCATATGAGTAGCTTTATTCAAATGAGAATGCAATCTGCAATATGCAATTCAAAAAGACATTACATTATGCAATTGACAATTCATTATGCAATTTAATATTGCAATTTGCAATAATATACAACAAATTGTATTTTAATCTGCAAAGTGACAATGAAATCCTAAAATCAATTCCAATAATTTTGGATTACATTTTAAAAACATATTTGGAAAAACTGTCAATGCCAGCTTGAAAAGATTTTGGATTATTTTGGGCAAAACATTTTGCCATCGTTTTGAGGCATTTTATTAAAATGGAAAAGAAATAGCGCCCCCAGTGATTGCATTGCACTTTGGTCACGCTCTTTGTGTTGCAAAATTCAAATGGCCATTCAATCTGCCAAACGCATTGCAATCTGTCAAGTCACTCGTCAAGGCGGGAACTAGGCTACGTCACTTCCGTGTTTACGTCTTCTTACCCAGTTAGCGTTTGCAATGGAGGAGTTTGCAGTCTCTGGCCGACAGACCCGGCTGTAGAGTACAGTGACAGAGGGGGCATTTGCGTTTTTCAAGGGGGCACATTTTTTTTATTGGGGGTGTTGGCACAAACATATCATGTCACAGTTGATGAATAATGTTAACCGTGACCGCGAGTAGGCCTAGCGTCCGCGAGACCCAGCTGTGTTCTTACATTATTAAGGCTCTTATGTTGCTGCTAATAACTTTGCCAACCAGCGGCATCTTTAGTAGCACCCCCTCCCCCCAGCAATCAGTAGCCTACAAATAAGCATCGTATACAACTCAGCGAGATAGATTTGGCCAAACGTGGGCCCGGAGCGACCGCACCCCCCGGGCCGCTTATGAGGCTAGCCAGACCACGGAGGGGAGTCTCCGTGTGTGTGTGTGTGTGTGTGTGTGTGTGTGTGAGAGCAGGGCAAGGAAAGGCTGTGTGAGTTTTAGCCTAACTAACTGTGAACTCCAAAGAGCTCCGCGATCTCCCTAATAGGAGAGGTAACCCTCTATTCCCTCCAGTGGTATCTACAGAAGGTCTCCCCACCGGCTAGCGCCCATTAGCTGTAAGGCCTCAGAAATCTTTGAACGGACCAGGTTGACATCAAATCGGACAAGTAGGGCTAGATAGTCCACTCTGTCGTCCATTTTCAGTAATCTGTCCGTTGAGTCAGACTCGTTGACACGGTGGTGTTCTACATAATCAGCCAGAGACCTTAGTGCAGCTGCAAACTCCCCATGGCGCTAACTGGGTAAGGCGTAAACACGGAAGTGGCGTAGCCCTAGTTCCCCGCCTTGACGAGTGACTTGACAGATTGCAATGCGTTTGGCAGATTGAATGGCCATTTGAATTTTGCAACACAAAAGAGTGACCAAAGTGCAATGCAATCCACGGGGGCTATTTCTTTTCCATTTGAATAAAATGCCTCAAAACGATGGCAAAACGTTTTGCCCAAAATAATCCAAAATCTTTTCAATCTTTTGACAGTTTTGCCAAATATGTTTTTAAAATGCAATCCTACATTGCACTTTAAATATTAAATTGCAAAACGAATTGACAGTTAAATGATGAAACTGAATATTGAAAATTGAAATGCAAAATTAATTGCCATTTGAATTTTGAGACTGAAGTACCATGGCAAAATGGAATGCAATTCAATCCATGTTTATTCTATTTTTTAACCAAAATTATTGGAATTGATTTTAGGATTTCATTGTCACTTTGCAGATTAAAATACAATTTGTTGGATATTATTGCAAATTGCATAATGAATTGTCAATTGCATAATGTAATGTCTTTTTGAATTGCATATTGCAGATTGCATTCTCATTTGAATAAAGCTACTTATATGCTTCCATAGTTTAAAAACAGCACTGATGCACTTATTCTTACTGTACTCTACTGTTTTTAAATTGTCCTAAAATTGTTGAGAGAATTGTTTTAAAACTTAACTGTTATGTTGTTAGTCGCTTTGGTTAAAAATGCGTCAGCCAAATGTAATGTAATAATGGTGTAGGCCTATCTGATTAAGACCCAAAGAGTGGTTGAAACGTACTTATTAAATTACACTGGAGCAAAGAAGACCATCTTCACTTTTTTCCCTTTGCAACTGTCAAAGAAATCCCATAAAAACAGGAAGGCCTAGGGTAGCCTACATCAGATGGCCTAAAGATTAGGCTCTTCTGCATAGCATTAAGTGATTTGCATGCAGTAATGTGAACACTGACCTTGATCTAGACTACTTTGGCTATTTAAAGGTAATTTATTGCCAAAACACCACACAATATAAATGAGCTATAACAAACAATAAAGGACTTAATCACACACAAACTACTATTTTATCTGACTACAAAAATAATAATTATGTAGGAAGTTTAGAAGTTTGAAACCCAGAATTGACCAAAAGTGCACCAAATTCAACAGAAATGGCTCAATACACTTGGAGGAGGCCTGTGTCCTTTCTTTTCCAGATATTTTAGGATTTCGATATCGCTTCAGTATCGAGTATCAAGATATTTATGGCAGGTATTGTATCGAAATCATAATTTTGGTATCATGACAACACTATGCCAGAGCCACTCTGTTTTCTAGATGTTGAGGATCGGAGGCTCTACCACCAACAAGTGATGCTGCTCAATGGCATATTAGAAGAGCACATTATCAAGCTCTAGTATAGAGGCAAGCACACATACCAAATCCAGTGTTACTAGAAGTAAAATGTTTTTTACTTGACGGTTGTTGCTGACGGTAGATGCAGTTCTGCATTAGGCTTATTCCCGCTATCTAAGTTCATATGCACTGTAGGATATATTCTGAGTTGAAGGTTATCTGTGCAATTTGTTATTGTGATGAAATGCATTAAACACCATGAGTGACTCACTGTGTTAGCAATAAAAATATGGTTGTGTTTTGATTAGAATTTCCGAGTTTATTACATGTTAACTGTAATCATGTTCCCATTAAATACGTTAGTAAACTATAGTATGGCTTCTTTAATGCTCAAACATGTATTTAGAGAACACTTTTATTTGGTTTTAATGATTACTTTTGAAATCAACCCAATTTAGGGAAAAATAAGCAAAAATAATAGCTATTTTATGTTAAAAATGCTGATTATGCGGCTTAGAACTCAGAATTGAGCTTGGTAAACAAAATATTCAGAATCAGCACCCTCAAATTAGGTAAGAAGGGTGGTTTACCAACTTTTCCTAAAATTTGCCGTCAGAAGTTCTCTTCTGTGAAGCTGCTCTCCCTCTATATATAAATAAACTTGACTTGACTTAGGCCTACAGGATTTTCTGCAGGATGACACCTCCATAAAATGACCTTTAGTGGAACAGAGAGTGTGCTGCTGATTGATTACACAATACACCCTAATCAGATATCTCACGTCTGATATCAGATGTGAGTTAAGTCTATGCAGGAAAAGATAAAAGAATATCTCCTAGGTTAGACTACACAGAAGCTACACAGTAGCCAAAGGTTAAATTAGACAAAAATAGGCCTAGATGTACATCACTGACTTGCCATCTGTTTACAAGTAGCCTAGCAATTGTTTCAGGAAATGCATTGGTCTAATGTAAAACTGTCATACAACCTAGCTTACTATAGGCTACTGAAGAAATACCTTCCCATGAGCTCAAAATAAATTATTTTCTTTACGGTGAACTGCAAGCAGACTTTAATGAAAATGTCACAACTTTAGGGTTAGGCCTATTTGATTGATCTACAGTGATTATTAGGAATTGGTGAGTTGGTTGGGTCAATGTTGATTGGGTCCTGTCCTTGAAGTCACAAAGTATTATCTGATATAGGACTACCACTTAGGTCGATACTTGATTGGGTAATTTTGGAATGGTGCCATGGTAATTAGCCTAGAAGTATGTAATTATCAGGGAATAGGTAACCTTACCTTGAGATAATGTGTATCATTACACACAGGTGAATGGCCTTAGTTGCTATATAATTAAACATTATTTTGTTGCAGCACTTTTGAATTTGTGGCCTAGTTGAATCAGGCAGGTTGTAGGGTAGCCTACATAAATATTAGATACTTTTTGCCCAGAAACAATCTGCTCTAACGTTAATGTTCATATAGTCAAGTGTATTTATATAGCACGATTTAAAACAACCTGTGGTTGACCAAAGTGCTCAAAAAATAAAATAAAAATAAATAGATAATAGAAGACAAAATTAATAAAGACACAAAAAAAGCACAACAGGAAAATACAACTAAAATAATATATATATATATATATATATATATATATATATATATATATATATAGCCTATATAATTACATTCCACACTTCATTTAAAAGCCATTGATAGCATATGATCTCTTAACTTGGATTTAAATGGACCAATAGTTGGTGTGGATCTAATGTGAAAAGGCAGGATGTTCCTGCATGCAAACCTGTCAACATTTAGCTTTTTTTCGGGGGGGGGGGGGGATATTTAATACGTTTCATACACGTGTTTCAACATTGCATTTCGGTCGTTGCTTTTACCTTACCATTAGGCTACCTTACGTATGCCAGTTTTGTATCCACCAGCTGCCTGCAGCCTACTTCCAAAACTGCTTGCTGTCAGATTTGGTTCCGAGGGCACAAGTTCAGTGTATCAACAACACTCAATAACAGTTTATGTGATGTGTTAATCAATTAACTCAGTTAATCAGTTAAACAATTTCACAACAGCTAGTTCTGGAGTAGGCCATTCAACTAGCCCGCTTGCTTACGACGAGACACAGGGTACGTTCAGACTTAGCGTGTTTTTCTGACAAAAGAAGTTATACAGACCGCTTTTTCAGTTTGAAAAAAAAAAAAAAATCTGCCAGCGTTCTTGTTCCAAAAAGCAGCCGGAAGCGTCTTTTTGCGATAGGCCTAGACAAAGGGACTAACGTTACGTGTGGGTAAATGTCGCGGAAGAGAAACCTCACGTTGGCTATTGCTTTTGGTATGTTATGGTAAAGTTGTGAAGTCATGTCAAACAATTCCCTATGCTCAGACACTAAAACGAGTCTCTCGACCGGTGTTCTGTCACCTTCTCCATTTTTTACCTGTTGTCATGATAAACCACAGGTCTCGGTAATCTGCTTGTGATTGGTCATCCGTAAAAAAGACAGCATGACGTATGGCGTTTTTCTGCTAGAAGTTGAACATTTCTCAACTTCTGAGCTGCAGAAAAAGACGGTTGCAGTCGCGTTTTAAAAGAAGCCGACGACTTTTTTGAAAACACGGTCTACTCTATAGGGTTATAATGTAAAACGGACGCCGGCAGCTGAGAAAAAGACGCTTAGTCTGAACGTACCCTCAGGCTGCGCAGTCGGCACCCGCTTCCTTATTTGGGTTTTGGGTTGCCAGGTTGATCGTGTCACTTAGTTTCAATTTCAACCGTTTTGTCATAGGCTAAAACCTGGCAACCCAAAATAATTACATACACAATCTGGCAACCTGAATGGATCAATGATTTTAAAATGAAGTTTGATGGCCATGCAAATTATGGGAGTTTTCTGGGAGAAATAATAAAACGGGAGGGTGCTGGGAGATGACCTTGAAATACGGGAGACACCCGGGAAAAACGGGAGTGTTGACAGGTATGAGCATGGTCACCTTTATTTTTAAGACGACTCTGAGGTAGGCCTGAGAGCAGTAGGCTAGTTTATCTGGACCTCAGAGTTCTGGGAGGGCAGTGAAAGTGTACAAGCTCACTTAGGTAGGCTATTGGGGAGCTTACCCATTTAAAGCTGTAGCATTTTGTAATCTACTCTACATTTCACTAACCATTGCAGGGATTTCAAAACTGGAGAAATATGTTGTGTCTTTTTAGACTTGGTGAGCAGCCTTATGAAGATCTAGGCGTATTACTAATCATTTACTAGTTTACACTAGTCCCTCATTAAGCTATGCCTAAGTGAGTTGAGAAATCCTGCCAACTGGCCTCATTGTTGGAGAAATCATAACCATCATTATGACCGCCGCTAGCAAATTTTGTCAATTGTCAAAGTTTTTTTTTTTTTTTTTTTTTTCGTCATCTACTTCCTGAATTTTTGGTCAACGATACCCGGGACACCGAACCACCAGGGCACATGAAATTTGGTGGGTATGTAGCCCCACGACTTTTACGGAAAAATTTTGTTTCATCCCCGGGCACTGAGGATGAAGAATCTTTTATGGTATGTTGGTCTCAAGGGCCCACATCAACCTGGCCCATAATCACTCATTTGTGATTTGCACCCCTGTAGATGGTGGTGCACACATATACACATGCACACACACACAGGCACCCACATACTATCGGTATTAGAACGGCCGATACATAATTACAAATTCAGTAAGATTAAAAGAAAGCCAAAATAAATATTCATCATCATCATCATCATGGCTGCATTTCCAGTATTGGCGATAAGTAGTCGTTTTGTCCACTAGATGGCGATCGTTGCAGTGAGGCGTAATTTTGTTGGAAGTTAAAAGTGGGTTGGAAAAACAATGGGCGCTTCCTACAAAGGACTGTACGCAGAGAGCGTCTAATAAGGATAGGGGCGATGTTCACATGAAATGTAATTCCCATTTCTTCTTGAAGCGAAATAAATCTGAGGATGTTTATCGGACATGCTTGGTTTTACTGCAGGATGCGTTAATCTTATCAATAAGGACCTAGGTAATGTTACCGTTAGCGTTGGTTGAGTGATGGAGGCCAATTTGATTGATTGCATTTGTAGAAAACTATAAATGCGGTTATACCAAGCAAATTGATAGCAGCACTGTAATTGTATCTTTCGACTGTCATTTGTTGCCGTGCTACAAAAATCATTCTGTGCAATGGAAGATTTACCAAGCGTTACACGGTCTGATACAGTTTTGCCTATACATCGTGGAGACTGGAGACGCCTGTTTATTTTTTTTTTTAAGTGCGTGCAGGGTGTGAGAGGGAATCGATGTGCTTTGATTACAGCTTGGTAGTTGTAGTCTGTGAAATTAAAAGCACGTGTGTGTGAAGTATCCAAACAATGACACCTTCATTTCATTATGGCTGCTTTAGCAACACACCTTAAAGGGGTGGTTCAGGATTTTGGACATAGGACCACATTTCCAAGTGTGAGCAAGTGTGATATTTATCAGTGGAGACCGTTTTCAACACGTTTCATCCAGTCGTTCTAATTGCAGAGTTCGCAGGTGCTAGGCTAGCGCAAGTCAGCGGTATGTGCTAGCCTGCCACTAAAAACAGTCTTACCTACTCCAAAAGGACACTCGAGGCAAATTCCAGACAATCGATGTAAATGTCTGTGTTGATAGAACAGTGTAAGAAATACAACTACCCTCGCATCGCGTTGCAATAGTTATACTTTGTTCCCTGAAGTTGGTAGTAGTCATTTTGCATCTCAGCGGCGGACTGATATTACCAAGGCTACTACTAGGTATCCCCATTGGAGTGCGCTTTACTGTTTACTTTCCGCCGCTGCTAAGACACTAGTCCCTCAAAATGTAATGCGATCGTTGAAATGCAAGGATAGAATAATGTTAGAAATAAAACTATCAATACAGACATTTACATCGATAGTCTGGCGTTATAATTTATTTGCCTTGGGTGTACTTTGGAGTGGGTAAGACTGTTTTTAGTGGCAGGCTAGCACATACCGTTGACTTGCGCTAGCCTAGCACCTGCGAACTCTGCAATTAAAAGGACTGGATGAAACGTGTTGAAAACGGTCTCCACTGATAAATATCACACTTGCTTACTTGGAAATGAGGTCCTATGTCCAAAATCCTGAACCACCCCTTTAAGCTACTGTGTAGTGGGTCCCATTTAGAAGTGGCTACTTCATTCGTGCTTTCCTTGACTCATGGAGCTGCGTGAATTTTATTACAACTTTTCACCACGATATGGCAGTTTAAGTCCGCTTGATACTGTAAGGCGTAAGCCATTGGTTTCCAAAGTAGATTTTATTTGTGTCGCCAGCATAGCCTATTGACAATTTATGTTGTAAATAGGCCTACCTTATAAGCCTACCTGTAGCTTAGGGAAGCTAACAGCTTTCTATTAGGATCTAGTTTGTTAGTTACAGTTTTGTCATAACTCCCTGATGCATTTTTGCATTTAGAATAGCCAGAGCGTGGATATCTCAATCGGAAAATTAAACAATATCGGGTGCCTATGGACTAGGCTGGGTGAACCCAGCCTGATCTGCCCGCTATTTATTTTTTGATTTCTTAAAAGATTGAGCTTGGTCTGGTGAAAGCCAGACTAGCCATGGACCTCAGTTACACAATGCAAGGGAACATGAATCAGCCTATATTTGCACGAACAATAACGGACAACAGCTCTTCAACTTTGGCCCGTTAAAATGTCTAGCGACGCATTTCATCAAGGCCCATTTGGACATGTCAGTTATTTGCACCACTGGTTAGATGTAGCCTAAAACAGCATTTCGTTTCAGACTACTGTTACTTAATTTGTGCATTAACAATAACGTTTCAGACTACTGTTACTTAATTTGTGCATTGACAATAAAGTATTACATGAACTAAAGATGACTAAAATCTTATGTAGAAGAAGAAACATTCACAAAAAATCCATCCATCCAAAAATGACCTTTGTTTTTGATAGCTGTTGATGGACGGCATGGAACTGACAGAGATGTTTTTGTTTATAAATAAATAAATAAATAACATTATGCTGATACCTTTTGCTTTTCCCAAATACAATGTAGCCTAGGTGTAAGTGACCTTTCATCAATCCAGTTGCAATGGATGAACTGTGATGAACTGCCCTACTTGTGATTGTTTAGAGATTTTAAAGGTTTTATAACAATGCTACATCTTCTTTGGCTATTCTACAATCTATTCACCTTTTCAGCACCAGTAGGCTACTTTCTGTGCAGCCGCACACACACACTCAGGCCAAACAAGCATACACAAAAGTTTCAAGAGTGGGGGATGGAGTAAAATATGGAGACAAATTGAAGTGTGATTTATTTTCGCGGAACGGATGTACAGGACTGAGCGGCGGTCATATTTTGTACCGCTATGCGGTACATCTAGTTTGATTCCTGACGGTGGCTCCGTCGAAACGGGAACCTAGTCCTCTACGTCATCGCTCTTGCGCGCACCCGTGCTTCAGATGATTCTACACAGGCTATGGTCGCGCACAGTCGAGAGATTGGGAATGACAAGCATATTCTCTGTTCCTCAGAACAGTCGGGTGCAACCGTATCAACGTGTTAGATCAATGCGCCTGTCAAGATTAGGCGAGAGGTCTTCTACTTAAATCATTTTCGAAATTCACTTGCGCGACAATAGTAGGAGCTAGGTAGCTACCTACCGCTAGGAGAATCGTATGCGCGCATGCAAGTCCGTTAGCCAGCTAACGTTAGCTTCGCGAGCTAGTTGTATGCTTCAAGGCAGAGCAGTGGGAGCATAGACGCCCCACTCGCATCATCATCAGGCACGACGTTGCGTCTGTAATCACATGCGATTTTCTTTGGTTTTCTCTTAGAACCATGGCGACTGACCTTATAAAGGGCGTTGTTCGCCTTTGCCTGAACCTTCAGGACCCGGAGCATGTGGCGAGATTTCAAAAGCTATGCGGAGTCAGGGGGACCTTTCCCAGAAAATCTGCCAGGACAGAGGAGAGTGAATCGGAGCCTTCCCCTAACGGTGCATGTGTCAAGCAACGTACAGAAGAGAGCACAGACGACGGAAGTGTTGACGAAAAGCCAAGCGACCTTAGACAGAGAAAAGACAGAAGTTCAGACACTTCTAAACAGGAAGAATGCTCGAATGGCTTGCTCAACGGGGCTGCAATGCCCGAAGAACAAAATACTCTACCCGAGAGCAGTTCAAAAGCTGACAGCGAACGAGGGGGGTCGAAGGGAATTGTCAAGCCACTTCGCAAGAACTCTCTGACCGGTGATGTTGGCCAGGAGTTCATTATCGAGAACAAGTTCCTCTTCTATCTCTTCACCTTTGCAACCGAACTAGGCAATGAGATGTTCTTCATCGTTTTCTTTCCCTTTCTTATGTGGAACGTCGACGCCTATGTCAGCAGACAGATTATCGTGGTATGGGTGCTGGTGTTGTTTATCGGACAGTCCACCAAAGACCTCGTCCGCTGGACACGTCCAGCTTCACCGCCGGTGGTCAAAGTCGAGGTCTTCTACAATTCGGAATACAGCATGCCGTCCACCCACGCTATGACTGGAACTGCACTCCCCTTCTCACTTTTCATGCTTACTTATGGTCGCTGGCAGGTAAGCAGTCACTATGGCACACACTTCTTAAAGCCAGGTGATAAACAATCGCACACTGAAACAAATAGTCTCAAAAACAGTTGTGGTAATCAGGGATTAAACTGGAAATCCCGTTTATGTTAGCTATGGGACATGAATTAATATAGATAGCTAGTTTAAAATCCCTACTGCCATCACTACGCACAGTCACACAAATGCAAAGTAAACAGTGACAAGCGGCTAATGCTACGAGTATAGGCTACCAAGAAATGGCAAATGAAAATTCAAAATCAGTCATTTGCTTGCCTCGACCATAATAAAACACGTGCCAACTCATTGTGCAATTTTCGCCTCTGCCTAAAACCGCGGTAGGCTGATCTCAAGGATGCTCGGGGGCTCCTCCTTCCTGAAATTTTTATTCACACGCACTAAAAAAAAAAAAAAAAAGGACTGTGATGTCATTCTGACTTTGAACATCCCTACTTGCAAATGCATGACACTTATTCAGTGAATAGCTTCTCAAACATTGACAGCATCTCCAAAGTGCAGTTATCAATAAATTCAAGTACTTCTTATGCATTGTAGTTAAATATGTAAATTGCCTATTAAACTGCAACAATAGCTGAAATTGTAAAAAAAAGCCCATTTCTGTCCCCGGAAATTATATGGGAGATCTCATTAGCTGTTACACCAATACAGGCTTGGGGCGAAGCCAGAAAGGGGTCGCAAGGTTAATTTGACACACCACACACACCACCTGAGAGTCCACATTTCAGCCCCAACTCTTCTATTCACAAAAACCTCATTGCCCCATGCCAGAAATTCAGCAGTTAAAAATAATGCTTAGTGAAAACCAGCTTGTGTTACTTTCTATCAGTAGATAGCCATTTCTGTTTTGGAAACTAGCTCATGGATGCAGAGCTTATCAGGAGACCGCTCCACACTTTTGAGAATAGAATGAGTTTATTTGGCTGCAAAGAATTTATGGTATTTGGTACAACATTGATCTCTGTGACATTCAATATAATTAAATGTTTGGGTAGGAAACCTAACAGGTAAACAACATGTAGGTTGTAAGCAATGTCTCTTGCAAAGTGAAAGTTATCAGACTTTGTTCTGTAACATAATATGCATTTAGCTTTGCTCGGATGGACTGAAGTTCATCCCCGATACAATTGTCAGGGGTGCAGTTAAAGTCCTGGTTTTCCTTCAAAATGTCAACCTGTGTGTTGTCTCAAATTCTACATAAATTGGCAAAGTCCCTTCCCTGGTAGGGTGTCCCAAACGGTCAAGCTTTCTTATATGCTAAGTTTAATCTTGGCAGAGAGAGAGAGATAAACAAGGACATATCTGCCTTATCTACATAGATTGGAATGGCATGTCATCATTATGAAGTAGCCTGCAGCAGTGTAGGATTCCTTTTAAGTCCTAGTCACTCAGTCACACAGTGAGAGCAATGCATAGTCAATCCTGCATTGTAAGGAAGAAGGAAGGCATCTAAGACAAACTGAAACAGAAGTCTCAGACAAACTGAAAAAGGGAACTGGCCCCCTAACCTGACTCTCGCCAGATTAATTTCGTTCCACCTAGCTCCACTCATCCATCTGGGATCGATCCATTGGAGTGGTGTTTCAGAAGGCTGGGCCTTATCAAAAATTCTTGCATATGATTGGATAAGCAACTTGTCCGTCATCTATTGACATGCTACTTCAACCACTCACATCGAAGCCAACCTGTGACGCTGAGAACAGTCTCACAGTCGCTTCTATGCTACGTCACATCTATGAAACTCCTGCCCTGCGTCCTGATTGGCTCTACCATAAAATCTGGTGCCGAAATCACTCTCAACGGAAGCGATCCCAGATGGATGTGAGTGGAGCTAGGCCGAGCTAGGCGGAACGAAATTCATCTGACAAGAGTCAGGTTACTGCCCCCCAGCACTTTCTGTAGTATCTGACAAAGATGTCCTCTGACTCAACATGGCACAATAAGGGGGAAATGCATCCAACATGACTGCCTGAGAACTATCCAGTCAGGACTTGATCTGCAGGCCATCAACATGTTTTGAGAACACTACAGCATGCTCGCTGGTAG
Organism: Alosa alosa; assembly: GCF_017589495.1. Classification (NCBI taxonomy): domain Eukaryota; kingdom Metazoa; phylum Chordata; class Actinopteri; order Clupeiformes; family Clupeidae; genus Alosa; species Alosa alosa. The sequence continues at coordinate 10,055,189 of NC_063196.1, forward strand.
AGGTACTTTAGAGGAAACCTTTAAGGAAAATGTATTGGGATGTTCAGTTTAAGAAAGAGTTGGCCACACTAACCTCTAGTATTTGCAAATACACCTTTAAGTCACAACAAGGGAAGCGTTGTTCCTGCTCTGTGCTTGATTGGCATTTTGGTTTGGCTGATTGCCAGGTGCTTAGTCAGTGTAAAATACAATGATGGACATTCCCAAGAGTTCACTTCAAGTCCAGAGTATTTTTTGACACCATATTATTGCTAAGCAGCCACAGTGTTGGTGTGACTGCCAGTTCATGTTGTGCTGTGTCTCGTGTGTAGCCTATATGTAATTTGTCCTTGTTGTTTGCGTTTGTGTCTGTTTTTGTACTGTTTTTATTTATTTATTGTACTGTAAAGTCATTAGTGTGCAGCATGAATTTCCCCTTGAGGATCAATAAAGTATCTATCTATCTATCTATCTATCTATCTATCTATCTATCTATCTATCTATCTATCTATCTATCTATCTATCTATCTATATGAGTCAAATTTCCCCTACGGAATAATAAAGTATGAGTGAAAAAGGCAATAGTGGGTTGATCAGGTGATAACACACTGTTCTCTCTGTTATCTCTTGGCACAGTTGGATGCTTGCTATGGTTTATAAAAGTGCACTACACAAACTCGTGTGAACCGGTGGGAGAAAGTGGTGTGAGCAGCCACACCCCGCGTCTCAGGCTCAGATTGGCTCTGGCCAACGCGGCTGTGAGATGGAGCCACAGGACGATTGGAGATAATAAAAGACATGGTCAGGTCAATGTGCTCAGTAGTTTGCTGAGTTTATTTGTCTTCTCTTTGCAGACCATAAAGGGTCTGCAAAGTGTCTCTGTTTGCGTTTCAGTGCCCTGGTCTTCTTGTTGATGGATGTGCACAGTCCTAATTTATCCTCCAGATGAGAAGAAAAGAGCTGGCCAAAAAATTCAAAATATGTCTTGTGAAACAATACAATCAGCTCTTTCCTCTGTGCTGTGCTTATTTTCCTATGATGGACCAGAGTGCATCTGTTCCTATTTGACCTTGCTACCCCCTTATGTAGTCTATCACAGTCTATGCGATATATCAGGAAGCCTGGAACAATGACTCCGGCATAGGTTTCCGTCTCTCTCGTTCGCTTTGGACGTGATTGTGTGGACTAGCTGCATCCTGATGCTGTAGGTCTGACTAAAAGAACAAGCCACACACGTAAGCTAAGCTAAGTTTCAGAGTTGGGTTAAGGGCCAAACTAAATTCCAAATGTTGGATCAACAAGTCGAAAATTGAACGCGTGAGAGACAGTGGAGCTTTATGTGGATTAAAAGCCCGTGTCTGGCCCATGATTTGTGGTATCTTTCCAATCGAGCAGAACCTGGACAGCACGAGGTAGGCCTACATTTTCCAGTTAGACAGGTTTGGGGAAAATTGGCTCTGTGTTCTTTTCTCTCATCTGTGTGTGGGTGTGTGTGTATGTCCCCAATCTGTTACAGAATATTCCTTAGCTCGTTGGCCGCTGAGATTTACGCTCCTGGTTGCATTTAGTAGAGCTTACCACTGACCCCACAGCAGCAGATGGGGAAGGAAATGACAGAAGTGGACGCCCACGCTCTGCATCGTCCACCCCCACCCCCTCACCATCAACCCAATATGCACATTTACTCCAATTATAACCCTCTCTCACTCAGCTGGAGGTGGTCTTGAAGGGGTCGTACAGCTCACCACACATCAATTCCTTCAAAGTTCCTGCCTCAGGAGAGCTGACCAGATGTCCAGGACACCTAGTGGTTTCCAACCACACCCAGGGGCTGATGGGTAGTGGCGAGCGGGCAGGCAGCTGCAGGCGTGTGAGATGAGGGGACCACATCTGAGGGCCTTGCGTGGCTGGCCATGGGCAGCCTACCCATATGACCTCACCAAACAAGGCAGTGACCTGACAGCCCTGCCTCTTTGCCTGTGTGTGTGTGTGTCTACCCAAATGATCTCACAAACACGGCAGTGACCTGGGGCCTGTACTACGAAGCGGGGTTACTGGCTTATCTGGGTAACTTCGAGAGTAACTTGATCACGTGTGGCGTAAGTTCCCGATTAACCCGCATCGCGTTCACTCTGAAAGGTGGATAGGTTTTAACCGGTATGCTGCCATGGCAATTTACGCTGCATCTCAAACCTGCTCGAAAGCAGGTTATGTTCTTGGTTAACCCGAGGGTTTCCGTTAACCACACCCTTTATAAGTACCACCCTCCACTAACAATTGGAGACTGTCGGCGTACCTGGATGATCCATACGACATCGGAGTGCAAATCGTGAGGTGCTCTCTTCGAGGGGTTTTAGAGACCGCCATATATATATTCTCTATGAAGATATAGATGGTCAGTCGAGGGAATTCGTTATCTTTGTCAGATGATCTAGGCAGAAGTCTCTAATGTCACCCGTCATAGCAATGCCCTTACGTGGACATTCATGTTTTCCATCTAATCGGTGATGCTGAACATCTGAGCAAGAATACTGTATGTCGAAAATAAATGGGACATAGGCCTAGCCTAGCCTACAGTATGCTGAACATCTGAGCAAGAATAGCCTAAAATAAATCGGACATAGCCTAGGCCTAATAAATTAAAATCACCATTTTAACAAACTTGTTGAATTGAATGTCATATTACTGTACCCTGCACATAAAGGCTACACATTTCCACAGCACCAGAATTCGACCGAATGCTTCCCTCAACCCTTCCACAATCGGCCTTCCACTATTATTTGCATGATGGCCAACTCCTCTGCTACTGTAAAACACTCCTTACAGTAGCCTAGTGTTAAAAGACACCTTTTTCTTGTTAGCTGTAAAACAGAGGCCAAGTGAAGGCTATAAGCATACTAGGCCTACATGTTTTCATAATTAAGAAATATTAATGCAAGCTAGAACTATATAAACCTACTATTCTGAATAATGTGTTTGTGTTTCATTTTCACCTGCTGCCATGTGCGTTTGGCAATGGTGTTGCATCTGAAATGTTCACAGGACTAGGCATACACTAAATCAGTCAATGGGGGCTACTTAAACATTCAATTATCCTATTACTGTAATCTATATGCCCACTTCTAAATTGTGTTGCATCTGTAGGCATTTCTATGAACTCAAAATAGGCAATTTAATTATTTCAACTCCATTTCAGACATTCCGCAAGCTATTAATCCTCCACATATTTGAAGAACATGTGGAAATAAAACTTTACTTTTAGGCTACCCGATCTGCAATACGTTGCCAACAGCCTTGCCTTTGTTCACTGCCGACGTATTTGATTTTTGTCGTAGAGTGGGTTTTAATTCCTCATAACTTGGCATAATAATTGTGCATTCCTCATCCGTAAAATAAGGTGATCGCGTCATCATTGAAAGTGGTAACTTGCACTGCAACCCGCCTTTTATGTGAGCGCAACAAAACTCCAATTAGGTTAACCCCGCACAACAAATCAACTTCATAATCAGCGTCGTAGTACCGATTAACACCACTTAAGATAACCAGGTTTTGTCAACCCCGGTTTAACAAAGTAACCCTGGGTTACATTTGGGTAGGTTAAGCTCCCTTCGTAGTACAGGCCCCTGACAACCTTGTGTGTGTATATTTCTTTGTGTGTGTGTGTGCGCGGCCCTGTCTGTAGAGGCCTGACCCCGTCACCAGTGAAAGAAAGACAGGAGAGAGAGGGCATGTGATGCAATACAGATGTTGTGACCTGACAGTCCCCTGTGTGTGTGTTTGTGTCTGTGTGGGTGTATGCTAATCCACACAAAACAAAGCAGCCTTTCTCTCTTCCGCTGCCCGCCAACTAGCTGGGTTAAGATGGCAATCCCTTATGTGTTTCGGTTAGAGAGGCCCTGGCCAGCATTGCCCGCAGGCAAAATCCAACCAGTGTGTGTGTGTGTTTGAGGGTGGTCTTCCGTGAATTGCAGGCCATTTCCTGTGTCCAGGGCCGTTCTGTTTAGTATAGAATAGGCTCTGAAGATGACAGTGTGTGAGGTAGAGATCATGGCCTAGCGCTAGGGCTTGCTGGTTTTCCTGGTCTACCAAATCGATGATGATCCCACATGCTTGCCAAATGATGTCATCAGCCATGGGCTGTGACCTGGCTGAAGGGTCAAGGGGACTTACCAAGTAACAGCAAACCAAATGAGAGAAGGGCTTTATGGGAAATGGAACTGGCGCTGTTTGTACTTTGGTCCATGCCAAACCAGGGCCTCCTCTGACTCTGAAGCAGAGGCACTTAAAGTCCGCCATTCTAGTGACGGATTGTTGAGCTCTCGTGCGTCTACAATAGCATGTTGTTTAGCTGGAAATGTATGTGATAGACATACTGAACATTTTGTCACAGAGCCAGTACTGTTTTTTTTTTTTTACACACACAGACACACACGTGCACACGCACACTCACAACAGACAACTAGAACTCTGCATAGACCAAATCTTAATAATAAAAAATAGTGTATTGGATTAGAATTGTGGACTGTGATTTTAATAAAGGCATCAAATGCCCCTGAACCACCAGCTACTTATTTGCCGTTTCCCTGACATTCTCACAGTGGACCTCTCACTCTTGGGCAACACTGGTTTGCTTAACTGCAGTGATCACACAAAACAGGCCCCCATACGCAGCGTTAAAGTAAAAGGCCAGTGTTTGACAGTGATCTCTTTTTGATCCTCTGTATGTCTTTTGGCCAGCACTTAGGAGTTTCTGTTTCTGACAGGGCAAGTTTGAGGAACCTGTCTGTATTTTCGGGTTGTCCACAAACAAACAAACCAGTTTGGGCCCTTGAGCTGACTCTGGCATGCTGTGTAGTGTTCGTCAAACAGATTGTAATACCAACGACGTAGTGCTGGGCGGTATGACCAAAAATGTATATCACGGTAAAATTCTTACAATGCAGTAGCCTACATTGAGTAAGAATGGTCTATTTTACTGTCATGATGTAGAATAACTCCACACTAGTGGTAATGCAGTTTTGCATGGCCCCGGAAAATTATGCTGTTTACAAAGAGCCACTCATGATTCTAATGAAGAATCTAATCAGAATGCAAAGACAATTGCAGTCAAAATACAGAACTTTTACTGTGCAAATTTCACAAACATCTTGTATAAAACTAATACAAAAAGTAGGCTAGTGTAACTTAATAATTATACTTTTTTTGAAAATTATACAATTTAAAATAAAACCTCTCTGCTAATATGCTTACTCTGTCAAATAGGCCTATCAGAAACATGCCTTATTGTTATTATGTGGTTTACATGACGTTAGTGGTAGGCTAACGTTAACTTCATGTGGATGTGGATGTCTTCTTGTTAGCCTGCCATGAGCTTCGGTTCGGTTCGCTAGGCAAAACATTAAAACATTAACAAAAAAGTTTGTTTTGGTGCACTGATGACAGTCAGGATCATTTCTAACTAGCCAGCTAGTATTGCCCAGTGCATGTCTATAACATGCTAGCTACCTGGATAATTTCAGCGAATATTCTTAAGGTGAGATGAATGATAAGAACATTAAACTTCACTGTGTTCGGTGGGTTGCTAACTAACGACATCACCTACTAGCCAGCTAGTTACAGCCATACGGTTACAGCTGTTGAACAATCTCCTTAGAATTTTCGTGACGGTAAATCCCTTTCAATGCAGTATCCCTTAATGTTTTTCCTTAACTAAAGAACAATTTAAGGTATTCTGTGCAACACCCTTAAATAAACCCCCTACCTAAGGAGAAATTGAGCCTTAAGGGTCATATTCAGGGGAAAAACTTAAGGTGTTTTGTGTTTACCCTGACTATGCCTGGCATTGGCACCATGCGTGCGTGTGAAGAAAGTCCTGTCTGAAACACTGTCGCGCTGCGCAGCGTTCCAAACGTTGTGTAATCAAATACACCGGTATGGGGGTATATTAAAAATTCATATCATAACGAAAATATACACCGGTATACGGTGTGAACCGGTATACCGCCCAGCACTACAACAACGCTTTGTCATGGTGCTGGATCACGGTGAGTTATTTCATGGAAAGGGTGAACCTATTGAACTTCAATAACCACACATCTCTCCTTGTCTACACCCCTTTGTCTCTGTCTTTTTCTTTCTCTTTTTCTTCTGCTTGCAGTACCCATTTCTCTTTGGTCTGGGTTTGGCGGTCTGCTGGTGTTTCCTGGTGTGCTTAAGCAGAATCTACATGGGCATGCATTCTGTGCTGGTGAGTAGAGAGTATTACACACACACAGAAACACACACACATACATGCATAATCTTGACACATATATACACACAAACAAACACGCACCCGCACACACAGGCCTCTTACCCAGTCTTAATGGGACATGACTTCATCTGGCATATTTCCCTGTATATATACTTTATATACCTATTTGGGAAGTATTCATTTACCATCTCAGTTGAGGAAATACAACCATCCGCGTCCTGACGCTCCACCAACATGTGTCTTAGCCTGAGGAGAGGCATCTGATCGGCTTGGCACCTGTTTTGCCCACACACATGCACAATCTAACAGCAGCGACTGGAAAACAACACAGTGAACCGTGGCAGCACGCGTGTTAAGCGCTTCACACCTCCTGATTACTGTGGAGTCATACTTGAGATACAGATGCTCTCTCATTCTCTCTTTCCACATCTCTCTCTCTCTATCTCTCTCTTTATCCATCTGTTTCTCCCTCTCTTCTCTCTTTACCTCTCTCTGTCTCTCTCTCTCTCTCTCTCCATCTGTTTCCCTCCCTATCTCTTGGTGGCTAAATGTAGTTCCCGTGACTCACCAGTGACTCAGCTGCACCTGCACTGCAATGTTAAGTTTTGGTTAACTATAGGACACACCAACACACAAGCACACCAGAAAGGCCTCTGTCATCGCCAAAACACACACACACACACACACACACAGACACACAGACACATTGCTTTGTGCCACCGTGTTTAGCGTCACTGGTTGTTTTGGTGGAGCCGGATGCTCCCTGGGGCAGTGTGTGATAAGTGCCGCAGACGAGACAGATGGGATGGGGAACAACACAGAATGGCCGTGACTCATCACTACTGATTGATGGCTTAGCACAACGCCACTGTGTGTGTGTGTGTGTTTGTGTGTGTGTGTGTCTGTGGCTGTGTGTGTGTGTGTGGCTGCGTCTGTGTTAGGTTAGGTGTGTGTATAGATGTGTGTGTGAGCATTTGTAGGTGTGTGTGTGTGAGTGTGTGTGTGTGGATGCGCCTGTGTTCGGAATGTGTGTGTGTTGTTGTGCTGTGTGCTCGTTTTCTATATGTATGTGGCTGCGCCTGTGTATGTATTTGCATCTGTGTATGTGTGTGTGTAGATGTCTGTGTTCTGTATGTTCGCGTGTGCGTGCTTTCTCGAAATCAACCCCACAATGGGGCACGGTATTGACGTCGCCTTCACAAAACCAGGCGTCAGACGACTTGTACTGCTTTTAAGCCCGTGCCGTGCATAACTCTGACACCGAGGTTTAACTGTGTTTCTATATAAAGCCCCGTCATCCACCGGGAGATCGTTCTCTCCGCATCCTGAAATGAAAAACATCACGCCCCCGCTCCCTACTTAGACTTAGATTGGAGAAAAGTCACCATTGCGCAACAATATGTCTGAGATGCTGGCTCACAACAGCATGGCTCTGGAAGGATGGATAGAAGGCATCAGTAGCTAACAGTGACGTAATCTGCACTTATCGCGATTGCTTGCATGAAGGGAGAGAGAGAGAGAGAGAGAGAGAGAGAGAGAGAGGACTGATAGGATGGCTCTAAGGGGGCTGGAGTACTTGTGTAAAGGATACCACAGGAGTACATTATTCACTTTATCCCCCCACATCATCACCCAGCTGTGCAGCATCCACATAACTGGGTCAGTGGGAGCTGTGATGGGAGACGGATTACGATTGGCCAGTGGGTCCACTGATCCCACCCGGTTGGAGCTAATTGGCCGAATCAGAACAGTGTGTTCACCAACCGGTCATGATCTCAGTTGCAAGCTTGAGGCTGGGCTCAGCTGTGTGAACGGGGAATGGGCTGTAGAAATGCAGGGGAACAGATGTATTGTATGCTGGGAATGTGGGGACTTACATAGCGCGTGCAGAGCTGAAGACAATTAACAGGACGTCATTGAGAGGCTGTTGTCCAGAAGCTCTTTAAAGCCTTCTTATGCGCTTAAATGAATATATCGGTGATATACCATTGAGAGCTTCTCTTAGCTAGGTTCTCTGGAAAGCCGAAAGAGCATTACTGGGGCTTTTCTTTTTGCCAATTCATTCCAAACAGATGATCAGGAATTTGACTTCCAAGGTGTTCGTTAAATTCTGAAAAGTGTGTGTGTGGGGAGGGGGACTGGAGGGTTGTGTAGAAATAAGAGTGTTTAGACTAGGCCTATCGGTTGCACAAAACATGTCCCTGAAGCTGTTTGCGCAAAATTACTCTCAGATTACACATTATCAGCAGCTCCATTCTCGCTAGTTTATTTCCCTTTAACTCCCTTAAAGCGTAACTCTCGCCATAATGCAACCTATGGTCTTTGAGTCAAACTTTCGTTTAAAGGTAAACTATGCAGTATTGGCAGTATTTCCTTACTGTTTTCTCAGTTTTTGCTTCTTTTTCACTGGCTCTGTCATCGCTACCTTTTTCTAGCCGGTGCCTGGCGTGTATGTGTATTTGAATGCAGTAAAGCAATTCGCTACACTTGTTATCCTTCCTGACGCTGAGGCCGTCGGCCCGCCGGCCCACAGTTGCAAGGGTGGTTTTTCCGCTCACAGGCGCTAGGGGGAAGCGAGACTGCCACCATTCCACCCGAAAAAAGTCATATAACCATCCCAATGACTCTGAAGCTGTTAAATGAAGGTAAATTAAGCTAAAAAACTTGCCTATTAAGCTAAAAAAACCTGCATAGTGTACATTTAAAAGCATAATTAGGACGAGAGCGGCATTTTTAAGATTGACCGTATGGGAGTGCTGAGGGGCACTACTATGATCGCATCAAAATCGCTATTTTTAAAACGCTAAGAAGGCTCGATACAACATGAAACTTTGCTCGAAGTATCACCAGGGTCTCTCTACACATGAACTCAAGCATTGAGAACATTGTGTGTGTACACAGATCAGATCTAAAATTCTCTATCTCTAATTGGGGTAATTGATTCACTGTGACCTCTAATAACACTGCAATAAAGCTGATAGCTTGTTAAATAAATGGGACCTGGACTGCATTTGTATAAGGCTTGTTTCCATTTGTATAACATTTAACTATCTCTAAGTCTCTGTTTACCATTCACACATACCAATGGCAAAAGTGTGTGTGTGCGTGTGTGTGTGTATGTGTGTGCACATGCATGAGAGATTGTGTGCATTTAACGCTCACAGAGGCCACAGATGGATTGAGCTGAAGTGGAGCACTGTCACAGGTTCATCAGGTTCGATCTCCCCTTTTCACTGATGCTGCGTGTTGCCGCCATGGTAGGTGAACAGAGTCCACCGCAAGTTACCTCAGCGCCACGTCTTCCCTCGGGTCACCTCTCCACTGCTTGAAGCTTCAGGGCCCCCGCAGTGCTGGGCACAATTACTACAGCGCTCCTCTGGCTTACCACACAGAGGGGTGGTCAGGGTCAAATGGTAGATAAGTGCGATAAGTTTCTGAGGAAAGAGATTCAGCACTTCACAGAAGCGGACAGATTCTTGCGAAAGATTTTCCAACTGGGTGAAATGAGAAGAGAAAGGAGGGGAAAGCGAGAAAGGAAGAAAGAAAGAGGGAGAGAGAGGCCCCCCCCCCAGTGAGAGCTCAAACAGGAAGTTGGTATGACAGGCTCTTATTGGCTGCTGATGGAAGCCAAGGCTAATGTTTATGCTTTGTGTTGGCCTGCACCACTCCGATTAGAGAGCGGACTGGATCATATTCTGTTGTCACACAGAGCTCTAGCCTATTTCTTGGAAAAATTGAAATTCAGTCTCAGTTTCTATGTGGTATTGCTTTCCTGCCATCTTACTCTTTAGACATTAAACTCGGGTGGATGGTATGTTAATCATAGTTTTTAAAAAAGAAAGTCATAAGCCTGGCCTGATTTGTCAAACAGTAATAATGCATTAAATTAATAATGAATGGGCTTTGTGTTGTTATAATATGGCCTGGTTGCACTTTCTTGAGGTGACTGAAATACAAGATGAACTAAAATAATAATAAACTGCCAGCAGTTTCATTTTTACAACAAATTTTTTTTTGGATTTAAACCCACACTCACAAGAATTCAAAACATGGCCCAGTGTGTCATAGCCCAATTCCTCCCAGGTCTTTAATTTGACTTTTGCTATGTCAAATAACAGTCTGGTATTTAATGTATCTGACACATTGCCCAGGTCTTTGACATTTTCAACCTTGTTTGTGTAGTTTAGTGCAGGCAAGTGAAAGGCCGCTTCTGTCAGTGCACTGAGAACCGTGTGTAGGATAAAGGAAGTATTTGCTAAGTGGGGCTGAGATCAGACACATGGCCAGAATAGTGAAAAGAATGTCCATGCGAATAATAATTAGTGGCCAGTGTGTTACACACAGGAATTTGAGTAGTGAGCGAACACACACACACACACACACACACACACACACACAGTAGTGACCACATTTAGAGTCTTGCTCTAGCTGCCTTTGTCTTCCATTGCATCTTCCACTGAATGGCACCTTCATGAATTTTCTTTTCTCTAATTTTTTTACATTTATTTGAAATCGATTTAATTGCTCCTGTCGTTCTTTTTAGGTTCATAACAGGCCATTTATTTTTATCCAGAAGTGCTGATCTCTTGTGTGGAACAAGAGCGCCCTTTGGCCAGATTTTCACAAGTCTGGGATCAGAAGTCAAACCAGAGCATGTGTGCATGTGCAGTCACTAACAATTGGCTTCTTGTGACACGGCAGAAGACTGTGTGTGTGTGTGTGTGTGTGTGTGTGCACTTATGTGTGGTTGAGGAAATGTCATGTTCTTATTAGGCCTTTATTTAGCACGTTTTAGCATTTAGCATTTGTGCAAATCTTTCTTTTTCACTATCCACCCTGAACATGGGCAAAATGCACCATTGACATCAATATGTTTTGTATAGAGCTACCACAGGTTACTCTATACAACCACAGGTGGCTATATAAAACATATTGATGTCAATGCCCATGTTTGCCCATGTTCAGGGTGGAAAATAAAAAAGAAAGATTTGCATAAGACAAGTCAAATTGGTGTTTTCAAAAAGAAGGGATCATGGAGAATAAAGAATAACCTATTTAAAAAATCTTTGTATATTCCCACAAGGTGTTTGGGTGCTCTGAAAATGATTTTTCAGACTTGTGAGGTCTGCTGTTCAGACCCTGAAGGGATTTATTTTCTGTTCATTGTTTTTTGTGAGAGTGTTTCTACTTATCTCAGTAAGAAAAATAAATCAAGAGCCTATGTTGAGTAAAAATATGTCTTCTGAAGGCTTAAACAGAGCCCAGCCAAAAACTCAATAAAATTTGTATCAACTTTGAGGGACAGCTATGACCATGCAGGATTATCCAGACAAAGCGATGATTTTGCTACATACTATTCCTATTTATGTACCAGCATGCACAATTTGAGCCTCCTACATGGTTTAGTTCTTGCGCTGTGGGCTTGTGAACTTTGACAAAAAAAAGAGGCCGAGCAAAATCGACACCCCCTCCCCCTATAAAACTGGCTGTATCTTGGAAAGTATTGATCTTACATAAGAGTAATTTTACAGTGTGTCTCCTGGGTAACATAGGTACACCTGGTCATTTTGTCAGAATTGTTTGAGACCTAAGTGCGTGGGCCCTGGTTGAACTGACGTGGAATGACCCTACAGTGTTGAATGCCATGATGAATCCTGACTGCCATGAGTACAGCACATGAGCTGTGCCTTAAATGAATTCTGAGCTCTTTAAGCTGATATGGTTTGGTTATCTATCTAACTCAGCCAATACCCCCCCCCCCTCTCTTTCCTTCTTTCTCTCTCTCTCTCTCTTTCTCTGTTTCCCTTTGTTCTACAGGAGGTCATCACAGGATTCCTCTACAGCGTCCTCATCCTGGCCGTCTTCCAGCCACTGCTGGACAGCATTGATCAGTACTACTTGGCCGGCTCGTACGCGTCCCTGGTGATCGTGTTGGTGCACGTCGGCCTGGGCCTGCTGGCCTTCTCGCTGGACACGTGGAGCACGTCCCGGGGCGACACGGCCCAAGCCCTGAGCACCGGCGGCGGCGCGGCCCTGGCCTCGCACCTCAACCACCAGCTGGGCCTTCAGCCGGACCCATCGCTGGACCTCCTGCCCCTGGTCATGCCCGTCGTGGACGCGCCGCTGCTGGGCCGCGCGCTGGCCAGGCTCCTGGTGGGGGTACCGGTGCTGCTGGCCACGCGGGCCGCCATGAAGACGCTGACCATCCCGCTGGCGTGCCGCGTGTTCGGCGTGCCGGCGGACGACGTGAGGTACGCGCGGCAGCACGCGCCGGTGGAGCTGTCCTACCGCTACCTGGTCTACGGCACGGTGGCTTTCAGCTGCGTCTTCCTAGTGCCGCTGCTCTTCGACTACCTGAGCCTGTCCTGAGTCTCCAACTTGCCCCCACCCTAACCACAGCCCCCCCCCACACACACACACACACACACACACACACACACACACTCACACACTGCACCCCCCCACCACCTCAGCCCATCCACCATCCTCATGCCTGGTCAGTTGCCGACTGTTCAAGTTGTGCCGTAGTCCAGCTCTCTCGTCCCAAAGCCTGCACTGGCCCCCTCTTCTGTCCAATCTCCCAGACCCTCATGTGTAACCTCCGCACGCTCAACATGGGGTAGCTTGGCACCTCCGTTATTGCCCATATTCAACAGTTCTTGCATAGAACAGAAAGAGGGGAAGGGTTTCAGAGTGACTTCCTAAGAAACACAAAGTAAAGAAGACTGCAAACAAAAGCCAACTCAGCCAAAACAGACCTTCCTTGAACAGTTGATAAAGTACCTCTTAAGAAGTATTTGCTGTTCACATTGTTTTTTTTTGTGGTTTTCATTAATGGTTGCTGGCAGTCCACCAGTAGGGTAAAGTCTTCTCAGAATTACCGATTCGTTCTGCCAAAATTTGAAATTAAATGTCTATTGCTTTGGTCCTTGGCTGGTATTGATTTTAGCTGAGACATGCCCTCTTGCGGGCATCTTGCCTACAGGTATATAACCTTATTGTGAGCACCAGTAAACATGTACCCTTCAGAGTGTAAAAAAGTGACACTTTGCCATCTGTGGCTGCCTGTATACAACCTTGAGGCCTCCAGATTTGAAGCTCAGCCCGATCGGACACCCAACCGCCATCACCCCCACACACACATACACACATACACACACACACACACACACACACACCTTTAAAACCAGAGCTTTCAACAGGCCATTTTTCATCAAATCTGTATGTGGCACCTTCCCCTGACTGTGCTGTTCTGTCGCGTCTGATTCCTGTTTGTTTGACCAGATCCTTCCTCAAGCCCTTCGGCCCCTTACACATACACTGCGGCTGCGCCCACCCATCCTGCGTCATTGTGATGCCCCCCCACCCCAACCACCACCACTCTCCTCGGACAATGTCCTGGCTGCTAGCCCACTTCTCAAAGCACTGGCTCTCCTGACATTGCACGGACGTCGACTGTTCTTTGAGAAGGGTGTGCTGAGCCTCTGGGACTGGCTACTCTGCTGCATACTGCTGTGTGCTGCACATTCTCTCCTGTGTAGATGGACCATTGTGAGCCTCCCCGCCACATATTGTGTTTTCATGGAGCCTCCAGTTCCTTTGATGTTGAAAGCCAAAATATGTATACTGTGGGAAATGGGGAACCTTTCCAAAGACGAGTGGCAATTACTGTATATGTTTTTGTCACTTGTAAGCTCAAGTTTGTAAAGTGGAGTTTGAATTGAGGGTGAAGGAACTAGGGGATGGGAATTTTCAGAGCCACATGTTTAAAACATTCCTGGAGACATTCTGTGAGGGCCATATTGTGAGAGAGGAGCAGCGGAACTGTGTAAAGTGAATGTTACCACAGGGCATTCATGGGAAATGTAGTCTTAGGTTCTGCCGCATCTATGACTAGTTGAGGATTATTCTTTAGGCTAAGTAACATCACGTGTGTTGTGGGCAGCTGCCTGTAGAAATAGGTCTGTGAAGTCTGTACACACTGGGGTTTTCATGTAAAGATAATTATGTTAATATACTATGCTTTATGGAACAATAGGCAACAATTCAACAATTTCCCAACAGTGGTTTCTTTTTATTATTTTTTTGTATCTATTATCATATGGCTTGTGTAATGTGGTTGACTGGGAAGTTCTCATCTACTAATTTTTGCACAACACACTCTACATGTGCTTTTTTTAATAATGATCTGTATTTGTGCCCACTGTGATGTGTGCTATTTAACTTAATTGACTTCTTTTTGCGTTATCCCCACCTAAACACCCAGTATTAAAGCCGTCGAGATGAGATTTAAGTTGGTGATGAGGAAACTAATCTCATGACATTAACACGCGACCCAGCTTTTGCTTCTTCCTCCTCCACACGTGCACTTCTCTCATCCCTCAGTTCTTCCCCTCTTCCCTCCCTCCTTTCTTTCTTCCCGAACGCAGTTTCAGTTCCAATCAAGATTTTTGATGTGTCATCTGCTGTGTTTTTTGTGTACTTTTTGTCACTGTAGCCAAATAGTGGGAGCTTTCCCTCTAGCCTGAGACTACTTCCAGGGACCTATTTTTGTATAGGTAGAAAGGCATTTATGGCTTGAAAGGGCTACCTAATAATGTTGCATATATACAGATATGAGTATATCTAATGATTTTGAAAATATAAGGTTACTTGCAGATCTGCTGATTCAACTCTTTGTAAAATATTGTCAACTAAATTGAGGCAATGTTTCATGTTTGAAATATGTTGGTAATTGTGTTAATTCTGACAAAACCATGTGTTTGCCATTATGTTTGTATGAATGTGTCTGTGTGTGTGCGTGCATGAGCGTGTACTCGCTTACAAGTGTGTAGGTGTAGCAGTGTGTGTACTTTGTATATGCAGATTTGCAGTATTTGTTGAACTTTTGTGGTAGGTGTGGTCAGACCTTGTTGAAGTACTCCAATCGAACGCCATCTAATTTCTCTGCTGACATCTGCCATTTCTTATTGGTCCAGACGCCCTCCCCCCTCCCCAAATCTCCCCCCAGTGCCTTGACTCTGTCTCTCAGGACCACTCAGCCATTCAGGATCAAGGGGACATAGTCATTCTCCTGTTCAAGCTATTTTTGGGCTGTCAATTTGTCATGAAAAAAAAAAAACCCAGAGCATATCTATGTGTATTAATCTTGTGAGTTATTTTGTGGGTAAAGTGGCAGGCCAACATCTGCCATAGATGTATTTCATTCATCAGATCATCATTTTATTTGTATTTTATGTTCAAATTATGTTTAAATCCTGGGAGCAAATATATTTTATCACATCGATTCCCCCATTAGTTGTAATTGAAATGTGACATGGTTTCCCTGATCTGTCTACCAGCTTATAAGTAAACAAGTTTGCACAAAGGGCTGCACCACACGACGAGCAGGCGGGCTTTCCTTTCAGCTGTGTAAGCACTGCATTTTCAGAAAGTTAATATTTAAAGAGGACAGTATTCATATCTCTGATGTCTGATGCCCTTGTTCTTCAGTGGACATATGAATGGGTCTGTTCTCCTCGTCGGAAATGTTTGAAGTTGGTTGTGCTTGTGTCTGAAGCTTTGTCAGCCGATCTCTCTTATTTAGGGGTCATGTATGTGAAGGACACTAAGATCATACTGACTTAAAGGAGCCGCCTACAGTTCTGGCAAAAGGTTGTTGATATTTTAGCATCAAAACTCAACAACAAATTAAATTGCACCACTCCCTTTCATGCTCCTGAAACAATGTTTTGATTGGCTGGAATTGTTTTACGGCTTGGTCCAAGAAACGGTTTGTTTACCGTTCATGGAGCCACGGGGATGTTGTATAAAAGTTGTATAAAAGTTTGTTTTTGACGTTTATGTGTGCTTACATTTACAAACAAAAGAGTTATAACAACAGTGAGTTATTCACTGAATTTGACCAAAGGCCATAGGATTAGAATAATGGACCATGTGCAAACTTGTGCAAAAAAAATGGGCAAACTCATGGCTATAAACTCACTGGTCATGCAATTAGTTTTCACATGTGCTTTAACATATTTGCATGGCCTAGTCTGCCATCCTGAACCAGTCTGGCCCAACAGACTCTTACCAACCTTCTCAGCACCGTAGGATACTCCCACCTGAAGTTTATTAGGAAGGGAACAAAACCGCAGAAGTCAGTGTGCTTGTGTAATGCTATATATTGAAAACATGTATATCACTTAAATGGTAATGAACCCATTAAAAAATATTTTTCTTTTTAAAATTTTTCTTGATTCTTAAGGGCAAAAGAGAGACTTTTTCAGCACCCTATAGTTGTCATCTTCCGTTGCTGCTCTTTATGAACTGCAGTAGTCCCCTTTCTTCAACCTCCCCATGTGACACCTGGTGTGGTCCCATGGTTGTGTCTGTATCATGAAAGATAGGCAAATTGTTAAAGAGATCAGGAATAGTTGCGGGAGATGGAATGTATGAGGGTGATCTGCATATGCAGATTTGTACCTCAGTGTTAACAAAACAGATCTATGTGTCATCCATTCAACTGTCTTGTTTGGCTAATTTTACCCACAGGACTGCATATTGTGTTCATTGAATTACAGTCTGGCTACAGTCTGCTTTCTGAGTACTGAGTTGGAATAACTGTAATACTGTAGTGATGTTGAGTGTGCAACGACGAGTTCCAGGCATTGTAAATTTCATCATTGGAAAAATGCTGAAATATCACAGCTGAAATATCTGGTTCTTAACTTAAACTGACACACACACATATTTTGATCCAAGTATGGCTTATTCCTTTTGAGCAGGGATTCCCTTTCTGCCACATGCCAAAAGGTTGTAAGACAATGTGGTAGAAACATGGAATCAAAAAAATAATCATTTTTATCTTTTTTAACATTTTTATGAAAAATGGCATGTCCAAAATTATTCATACCCTTTTTAAATAATAATCAATGGAAACATCTTTATTTGCCATCAAAGCTCTTGAAATGGTTCTTATAATACCTACCAAGCCTCTCCATGTCTCCACAACGATTGTAGGGTTTTGAGGCAGGAACGATTATTTGCCATCATTTTTGCCTTGTGCTAACTTTTTTGACTGATTGAGGTTTGGACTCGGGCTTGGCTACTCTAAAATGTTGTCATTGTTCTCTGTTAACCATTTCTTGCCTTGTTTGGCTGCATGTTTTGGATTATTGTATGGTTATGGTGTAACTTCTCAAAGTAAACGATAACACTAAAACAAGGGGCTACATTGAGATTTTTGGTGGAAAAGATCAGGCAGTCTGCTGAGATACCTCCCCCAAAGGGCATCATTGGACCATTAAACCACACAATGATCCAAAACATACAGCCAAACAAGGCAAGACATTACTGAGAATAATATCAACATTTTAGAGTGGCAGAGCCAAAGCCCAGACCTCAATCAGTCAAAAATGTGAGCACAAGGCCAGAGTGATGGCAAATAATCGTTCCTGACTAAAAACCCGGATTGCTGTGAAAAAAATGCGGTCTACAATCATTGTGTAGACATGGAGTGACTTGGTAGATAGGCTATTATAAGAACCATTTTGAGAGTTGTGAATGCAGTCTAGAATCATTGTGGAGACACGGAGTGGCTTGGTAGATAGGCTATTATAAGAACCATTTTGAGAGTTGTGAATGCGGTCTAGAATCATTGTGGAGACATGGAGTGGCTTGGTAGATATTATAAGAACCATTTTGAGAGTTGTGAATAAAGATGTTTCCATTGATTATTTAAAAAGGGTATGAATAATTTTGGACTTGCCAATTTTCATAAAAATGTTAAAAAAGAGGAAAATGCTTCTTTTTAAAAAAACAAATTCCAGGTTTCTCCCACATTGCCTTACAAACTTTTGGCATGTGACAGTGTAATTTCCAGTCAGAACAAACACGATAAAGAGAAAATCAGAATTAAATCAATATTTGCCAGGGGTATGAATAATTTTGTTCTTAACTGTAGGCTACATAATTCCTAATCTTTATGTGTATCTCAAGCAGTTCAAAAGCTGCTCACACACACACATCAAGTCACCACCAGTCCATGAAGGAGCAATGTGTTTGCACTTTGAGCATTGTCTAATAGAGACAGTTTATCTGTCAAACACCACGCACACACTCTCCCTCACACACACACAGTGATGGCCAGATAAAGAACTATCTGCAGTGTGGCATACTGAGGGCAGCCGTGGCCTACTGGTTAGCACTTCGGACCTGTAACCGGAGGGTGAACCGTAGGCACGGCTGAAGTGCCCTTGAGCAAGGCACCTAACCCCTCGAGCGCCGCTGTTGATGCAGGCAGCTCACTGCGCCTGGATTAGTGTGTGCTTCACCTCACTGCTGTGTGCTGTGTGTGTTTCACTAATTCACGGATTGGGATAAATGCAGAGACCAAATTTCCCTCACGGGATCAAAAGAGTAGGCTATATATACTATACTTACTTGCTATTGCACACACGCGCGCGCGCACACACACACAGGCTGGAATATCGCAACAACAACAAAAACCCCAATAAGATAGATAGATACTTTATTGATCCCCAAGGGGAAATTCAGCGGGTCTCAGTAGTGTACAATAATCTCACAATGAAAGTTTAGTAGAATTGAGCCTATTTTAATTTAAATGCCTTATGCTTTACTTTAAATCAATGGCATTCATTTAAATATTGTAGCCCTCCATTAACTTCCATGTAGCCCTATAAACACCATCTATGAACAACATTTTACATAAAGGGGCACACACATTTAAAAGCAGACAGAGCGTTGATTTAACGTGGGTACCATCACGTGCATGCGCTGCTCACACTGCCTACTGGCACTACCAAAAATCTCTGCGTTCAAACTGACGGTAGGCTACGACCTAGTGCTTCGCTGCCACCTAGTGTAGAGATATGACAACGTCCTCTGCAGAAGAAAGACTGGTTGTACATCACATGGACTGTACATACCGGTAGAAAATGTATGTTGCGTTGCGTAATAAGCTTGCTTATGTATTTAAGGGAGCAGGCTAGCTTTATAATTTTATTTAACCATAAACGACATAGGAAATGCTGTTGCATTAACCACAGAAGGTCCAGAGTTTCTAATCACATATCATTTGTACAGTATGTGTGTAGACTATATAGCATATTTTATGGAGCCTTCCGCCAGTATCACCTAAGTTCTTACGTAATAGGCTACAAATGTCTCTTTTGCCAGCAATGATGCTGAAGAAACCCGCTAGTTTGGATTTCTACATGGTCCATATTATCCTAGACTGCATTGATACTTATGCTCTATGATTTTACATTACACCAGACTTAGTAAAAGAGGACAACATTTTCGCAAGTAAAATATTTTCAGCGCCTGTCTCTGGTCGATATCATCGTCTCTACCGACAAATGCAACCAATCTTGATTATTCATGTTTGGAGTCAGGTGATTGAAGGGTACTTCAACCAACCACTCGCGTTTACATTATGTTGACCAACCAATCAGAAAGTGGTCACTCCATAACAGTCCTAGCAGTTTAGGGCGATCCTCTGTTATGAGCAAGTAACCAGCTACCATGTATTTGAGGTTGAAATATTCACAATAGAGTGATGAAACCTCATTTTTGGCGGAAATTAAAAGGGATAAAATACATTTAAGTAGATTTGACGAGTGCCGCACAATTAGATGGATTCCGCGCAACTGGGATGTATCTAGAAGTCTTTGTCGGGATAACACGGACCCCTCCGAATGCTGTTATTCATGCAGTCTCAGACTAGGAGGATTATTTCGTCTGGTTAGCCAACTAGCTAGTCAGCTAGCTCGCTAATGTTGGCTTGCCAGAGGTTGGTTCACTGGCTGGCCGGTAAGCGTGAACTGTGTCATACCAAAAGGACAAGATAACTATTTTAGAATTATCTTTGTCCCGTGAAGAAGCAAGCTGCAGAGACCCCCTAATTAGGCGTTAGCTAGCTGTCCAGCTAGCTAGCTAGCTAGCTAACATCCTCACACGGGACTGCTCAATACAAGTAGTAGCTAGCTGACGACGAGCTAACTACCACCCCCACACGCCATCGACAACAAAAAAATCAAGGTAAACAATGGCATCTCTTTATGCTCCCTTAGGTTTGAATGAATGTACGAGTTTCTGACTTTTAGTAACCATGGTCATAAAATATGCACAATTTACATATTTAACAGCAACGTTAACTGGCTGGCGTTGACCAGTGCTAACTTGGCTAGCTTAGCTATCGCTACTAAAGTGAACGTTAGTTGCTAACGTTGACTTTAGCGACCCTTGATGTTAGTTAGATAGCTAACGTCGGCAGTTCTGCTAGGATTTTGTGATATTCGAGTCGCTACGTAGCTAGCTAACTGTTACATACCGCAAATTAGAAACTTTAGGCTATCTAGCTCCTTTCGCCATCCCAACCACCTAAACGGATTTGTCATGTTTATGTTTCAGCACGCATTGTTCTGTGTCCATGTAACAAGTTACCTAACGTTAAGTGTTATTGATTAGGAAAATGAAGTAATTTGTTAATGCATGGATTTGAGGGATATACTAATGTCACCTGTACCCTATGAAGTTGGTGACAATAGCAGCATTTACTAATATAACAAAGATGGAATTGCTAATACAATGTAAAGTCAGTGTTCTAGTTTGTAGCTGTGTGTTAGTGATTGTCAACGTGATAAGTTAGCAAAGTTACGTGGTCGTATCAGTCAGCTGATTTTCATAGTTCATAGTTTGTAGCTGAGCAAATTATTTGATTCCAGTGCACACAACGTGCTATACGTGTAATATTGAAGTTTGTGACAGTGGTAATCAGTCTAGTTGGGTAGATGTTGTATTCTGGTTAAACGTGTGTTAGATGAAGTAAATATATAAAGTAGTATAGGTAGATTGAAGAAGTCCCTGTTGTAAAGTTCAGTTCAGGTATGTTGGAGTTAACTTTTGCACATGTGATCAGCTTCTGGAGGATGCACTTGAACCATTTTAATCCCCTTGGTTTTTGTGCTGTAGTAGTATCATTCGCCTGACATTTCATATGTCTTGTTTTCTCTGTTATCTGTATTGTTTGTGTTGGTAAAATGCCCACCTGCCTCACACACACCTGTTTTTGCCACACAGCTGCAGCCATGCATTTCGTAGGCTGACAATCGAGAGCATTCAGGCACCACTCGTTGATCCCTCTCCTGTTGTCTGCTTTTGGCAAAGCCTACCTTGTACCTTGGGTATCAGTGATTCTCGAACATGGTTCATGTTTGAAAGACTGCAGGCTAATTGACGAGCCACAAGTGAGAAATGAAAGCCTGTTACATCTGATATTGGATATGACCAGCTCCATGTTCATTGGTTAACTGCCTCTGAACTGCCTGCCTGGTATGCACATATAGGGGCCAAGACTAGGCCAATGAGTTGCTGCTACATGTTATTTTGTAATGTTCTGAATTCTGAATTGGTTCAAATCAGCTGATCTTCAGTGGTAATGACTTGCGAGATGTTGCATTCTGATCCTCAACTCTGTTGTGTAATTGGGCCAATCTAAAGACCGTTGTGAAAGCTTGCATAATGATGGTAGATTTAATTAGAAACAGAATCTTATCCTGTATCTCTAGGCTAGCATTTTTATTTCATTGCTCACCCGCAGGTAGCTTCAGTGTGCCACTGACTCATACCATTTATATGGGTTCAGTGTCCTTCTTGAGAACGTGTGGCCTCTGTAGTAACTTGATGACTCGTTGGCAGAGATAGCTCTCATCTTTACTGTAGCCTAGGGCCTATATCTAATGGAGATATGTACAGAGAGTTTTGGAAACAGCTGCAGTTTTTAGCCTAGCTGCTGCTTTCACGTGGTGGTCAGGTGCAGGCAGCCACACGAGTGTTTAGCTGTCAAAGTCCCTCCTGTTTATGACTTAATGACGGAGCTGCTCAGTCAGTACCACTAATTCACTTTCTCTATCTGTGAATTAATGATCAGGTGGTGGCCACAAGAACATCCCACCATGGAAAGTTTATTAACCACAAAGTCTGGTTTAAAATTGCCTGTTGTTATTGCTTTATGTTAGCGTGTCCTCCAGCATTTGTTATGTGTGTGTGGATTGTGAGCTTTTGCAGTACAACAGTAGCGCTTTTCAGAAATGTCTGGTTTTGGTAGTTTAAAAACTAGCAGGCTGACACCGCAGCTCTTGTCAGATGCTGTGCTTGGAGCCCCCTGTGTTAACCGTCTCAATTTAAAGCGTCAGTTTGTGTCCAGGACAGACCGCTCCAGTAACCGCTGCCACTCCTCGCATTTCCCTTCTGCTGCCTGCTGCTTCTTATCAGATTGCTGCTTATTGTCTTTAACTTCCTTAAGCCAAGGAACAGCATCGGGGGTCTCCAGGCGCACTCACACTCACACTCACACTCACACTCACACACACACACACACACACACACGCACACACACACACGCACGCGCATGGATTGGGCCTCACCTTGCAGCCTGCAGCAATGGTGGCTGCCTTGCTCTAGAGTGGTGCACTGTGAATCTGACACAAACACCGATTAGGTGGACAAAGTGCAGATGCCCCACACAAGATACAATTTCCAGATTTAAAGAATCTGCTTAGCTTTGATGCGAACTCCTAATGTACAGTGGTGTGTTTTTTTTTATGTCTCTGCTAAGTAAAAATGTGAAGTATGCATGTGCGAGAGAGTGTGTTTGTGTTCTGCGAGTGCTGTATCTGCGTTCTGTTAAGTCTGTGAAGGATTTATTTCAGTTGGTTCTGAGTTAATTCATTGCACAGTGTGAGTTTAAGGTTTTAATTCCTTTAGCACACACTGTTGTCTGAAGATGAAGCGACTTTACAAGAGAGGGAGATTAAAGACAGAGAAACAATACATTAAGGAGACGCTAATGAGATTAATGCATTGTATTATTTAGAATATAATAATAACAACAAAAATTCTAGTGCACTAATAATTGAACTAGTCTAGACATTTGCACGTAGTCCATTCATAGCTGGGGATTTGTCATTACGTTGATTAACCTGATCTGACCTGTCAGCAACGAATAGTGCGGCACAATTGTCAACACAAGTTACTGTACATGTGGTGAAGTGCATCTTTAGCTATTGCCTGATTTTATTATCGTTTCAGTTTTACACTTTTAGACAGATTGTCTAAAAGTTAGCCACGGGGTGCTGTGCTGTGCTATGCACTGTAATGGATCAGACCTGTAATAATATTTAGCCTAGTAGCTGTCCCAAGTCCCAGTAGACCGTTTTTGTATCTGACTAAACAAGCCAAGCTGGTGAGTTGAGACAAGGTTGCAGGACCAATCCAGGAACTCCCTTTTGCCCTGATTTACTGGCCAGTCAGCCTGGCTCTGTTCTTGGTATTGATCAGCGCCGAGTCCACTGAAGATAAAACCCAGGGTCGGCCCGTGGGCATATTCTAGGCACTCCCTGGTTATGTCATCCTTTTTCTTTTTTCCTCCCCCTCTGTGCCATCGGTGAGAGAGAGAGAGAGAGAGAGAGAGAGAGAGAAGCTGATTTCCCACTTGCTCCTGTCCCTCTCGATACATGCCCCGACTGCTAAACATGTTCAGTGTAGAGTCGTGCTCTGAACCTATCCAGGGCAGATGTTGATCTGTGACTCTGCTTAGCTGACGGAGGAGGAGGAGGAGGAGCAGGGCAGTAAAGCCCGATGATGATGACTTCCTGTCAGTCTTTCGTGTCGCGGGTGCGCGTAATCCTTTGTGTGGCTGCCGGGGACACCAAGCAGGAGCTTACGTAAGGAGGAGAGCCGCTGCGAGGTCCAGCCCTGCCCAGCTTCCCTCTGCTCAGCCCTGCTTTACCCTACCCTACTCTGGGCCTAGCTTGCATGCAGCACACACCCTCTGTCCTCATAGGACCCAACCCCCCATCCATTAGTGCATGACCCCGCAAATACAGAGGACATTCTAGACGAGGATCCCCCCCGGCAAGGACTGATGAGAGGCCCGGGCTGTTTCTGAGTGTTAAAGTGTCACGAAGGGTTGGCTTTGGCTTGCTAAAGGAGCAGAGATGTTTTTTCATGCCTCTCCCTCTCTCTTTCGGTCTCTCTTTTTTTTTTTTTCTCTCCTTCAAACAGTGTTTTTCTGGACTGCACCAACAACAACACTTGTTATTATTATGCTTTTCCTCTCATTTCAAAATGCGTTCTGCAAAGCTTGCAGGCTTTAATGACATTTATTCATAATTCCCTGGTCACCTAATGCAATTGAAGAGTGAGTTGCTTGCAGGTAGGATTTGTGCTTGTTCCTTTCCCTCTCCGCTGTAGGCCGACTCTGTTGCCTGTAAGTCACTGGTAGTCTGTGAGACACTGGTAGGCCATGCAGTGCTGGTGGCTGGTTCCACCGATGGGGAATCTGTGTGTGTCTGTGTCTGTGTGTGTGCACGCGCGCCTGGTGGTGTAGAGTGATGGTGTGTTATACTGATGGATGCCCTTCACGCAGAAAAGCACAGGCAGGCAGCACTCACTCACTCACTCAGCAGGCTGTCCTTCCCATTTTTACACTCACTTGCTGTCGTCTCAAGTGTCTCCAGCTGATTCTCAAGTAACGCTGCACACACTTTGAGGTTTGGGACATCGCTACCAAGCACATGTGAGTGTGGGTGTACACATGCGCGTACACACACTTCATGTTAATTTTACTGGCTGGTGTAGGTTGTAAGTTTACTTATTAAGTAGTTTTGGTTTTTCGCTAGCAAGTTAACTACATGAAAGACACGAATAAAGACCAACAGAGGCCTTGTGTCTGGCAGAAGGCTGAGAAGTGTTTGGTAATGGAATTGGTGATGTGCGATGAAAACTTTTCAGACTGGTGTGCGTTTTGTGCAGCTCTGGTCTGGATCACGTGACTGCAGTGTATGCCATACCTGTCAACACTCCCGTTTTTCCTGGGTTCTCCCGTATTTCAAGGTCATCTCCCGGCACCCTCCCGGTTTGTTATTTCTCCCGGAAAACTCCCGTAATTTGCATGGCCATCAAACTTATTTAAAATCATTGATCCTTTCATTTTTTCTATTAGTCTGACATCTCCCAGGTTGCCAGATTGTGTATGAAATACACCCTACACATACACGATCACTTAGTTTCAATTTCAACCATTTTGTCATAGGCTTAAACCTGGCAACCCAAAACCCAAATAAGGAAGCGGGTGCCGACTGTGCAGCCTGAGTCTCGTTGTAAGCAAGCGGGCTAGTTGAATGGCCTACTCCAGAACTAGCTGTTGTGAAATTGTTGGGGATTTAATTGATTAACACATCAAATAAACTGTTATTGAGTGTTGTTATTACACTGAACTTGTACCCTCGGAACCAAATCTGACAGCAAGCAGCTTTGGAGTTTTGGAAGTAGGCAGGCAGGCAGCTGGATACATAACTGGCATGCGTAAGGTAATGGTAAGGTAAAAGCAACGACCGAAATGCAGTGTTGAAACACGTTTATGAAACATATTAAATATGTAAACACAGATCCGGTATAAACACTGACCGAAAAAAAAAAAAAAAAAACTCTCTCGTTTTTGGAACGCTAAATGATGATAGGTATGGTGTATGCCCTGAAAGCTCCGTAGGTACAAGAAATGTGCTTATCTGTCCTTCTCATGACCTGATGCTGTCAAATTGGTAGACTACACACTTAAAAACTGTAGCATCTAATACCCTATTGTTATTTTAAGCTTCTTCTTTTATAACTTATGATGTTATTAGTGGGTTTGATCCAGCAAGACCACAGCATGGCGAAGCTTTCGTGTCGCTGGTCCTTGTCGTTTTCGCGTTATTCCCGTTTTTCGGCGTTTTTTGGCCCCATTGAAATGAATGGCGGAATGTTCAGGATTCTAATTTTGATTATGACATCACAGCTCTAATTGTGCTTGCACCTGGAAGAGTTCTAAGCCATCTGGCAATGTCTAATGGGCTGGGCTGGGCTGGGCTGGGCTGTCTGTGTATATGAAGGTGTGTGCATGTAACTTTTGACCCGTATGTCCGATTTTCATAAATGAGGTACCGTTGGAATCCTTGGATGAGGCCGAGTTCCATGCCCCTGATCAAACCCGCAATTCTAGTTTTAAGCTTGTTATTTTGTAACTTATATTGTTATTTTAAGCTTGTTCTTTTTATATTATTGCAAATCTATAGTAAATTCTATCCCAGTCCAGGAGACTGACCCTTTGTTTCTCTCTCTCTCTCTCTCTCTCTCTCTCTCTCTCTCTCTCTCTCTCTCTCTCTCTCTCTCTCTCTCTTCCCCCCCTTTCCCTTCCTCTCTCCAGAGGGCCATGTCGTCCACGCCAGCTGGACCGCCGTCGGTGGACAAGGTGGACGGCTTCACCCGCAAGTCTGTGCGGAGAGCCCGGCAGAGGAGGGCCCAGAGCTCCTCTCAGTTCCGCACTCAGGACAAGCCCATTGAGCTGACCCCCTTACCACTGCTCAAAGGTACTGTGCACTTTCCGGAAACATCAGTCACGACCGTAAACTAAATCTACACACGGTATTTGAGGACATATTCTTTCGGTTTGGAAAAAACATTTTCAGGCATTTGATTGATTAAATAACAACTCGATTAATCGACTGAAAATAATCGTCAGTTGCAGCCCTAAACTACATTGACGAATCATAGCTGGAGTTGGTGCTTATGTTTTTTATCCCACATTATTCCCTTATGGAATTTCTTTTGATTATTTTATTGACACGCCTCATACTTTTATAATAGTAATTGACATATTACAGTGATTTTAATTGTAGAAATTTAAGCATAGTAAAGCATAGTAATATAAATGTGCCTTATGCAGGAAGAAAGTAACTGCTGCAGGTGGGTCAGGTTTTTAAGCCCTCCCTAAATGCCCTTGTATCTCCTGACCGATGCAGGCAGTAAATCTTCTTCATCCACATCTAAGTCTATTGATCAGTCATCAATACGGTCAAACACAACATCTTTTTAAAGTCTATCCTAAATATGCATGCCTCTCCATACACATTATTCATAGGTGGTGATCTATGTGAACAGGGTTAAGTGTACGCTTTTGGACCTTGCTAATATCTCAACAGTAGCAGACACCTTTATTTTAATCATTCAACATATCAGATGGCTACTAAGGGATGACTTTAGGACTATTAAGAAGAAGAAAGAAAGCTGTGTAGTTTGTACTTGCTGTTCGGGTCATTATCCTGAAAGCTGCTTCGCGATCAAAAGACATTTTTTTTTTTCTTTTTATCTGACCTCTGCCAGGGTAGAATGCTCCTCATAAATGTGTCATAAAGGCTGTGCCAGGCAGTTTGATGATAAGAGGTTTTAGTACTTACTGAGTTCGCCACAGGTTCCTTTTAATATCAGACCAAGCCTCAGAATGAGGAGCCATATCCAAGTAGTTAAAAAGGGTGGCGTACTCTTCAGGTCTGCGATGTTACTACATTTATGTGTCATCATAGTCAGAGACGGGAGGTGACTGGTAACTAGTGCAGTTCATATTAATGATGGCTGTAGTGATTATCATTCTCAAGGTTGTTGACCTGCTTTAATCACCGTCACCCTCTAGTGCAGAATGAGCCCCCTAAGCAGGTCAGTAATGAGTCTCCTGAACAAGCTGATGACGCTTAATTACCGCCAGAGCCTGTCAGATCCGTGTAGTGTCCATTTGGGCAGAAATGAGTTGTGCTCATTCACTCGCCTGCATGCATGCAGTTATACAAACACACACACTCACACACACACTCTTCCAAACAGACATTGACTCATACGCATGCAGGCAGGCACACACACGCACGCACACAGGCATTCATACACATTGAGAATGCAGACAGACCGGAGCACGCATGAAAAGAGTGTTTTGTATTGTCTGATCAGGTCATGCGACCTCACTCTTCTCATTCTTTCTCATTCTCTGTTTTGGTTTCTCCATCCCTCCCTCTCTCTCTTTGACAACATGCAGGCACGTACACACACACACCAAAACACACTCCAACATGCAAATACACATGCATTTAGACATGCATATACACACATACATTCTTACACGCATTCACACTCAGGCATTGTGCTCATTCGTTCATGCACGTGTATGAACCAAATTCACCAATCCCCACACAGGCTCACGCATGTGCTTGCAATCTATATCTCCGCTTCGCTCTTCGCTACACGCCATCTCAATCTTTCGGTATCCTCACAATCTGCTCTCAAATCCCTCTGCTTTCTTCACCCTGGAATTATGCCTGTTTATTATGTGTGTTTCTGTGTGTGTGTGTGTGTGTTTGAGAGAGGGTGTGTGCCAACCCAGAACACAAGTGGTTCTTCTATTTTAGGCCAAAGGTCAGGTGCTTTTACTGCTCACCCAAGTGTAAGGTATTTGAGCCCCCAATCCCCCAATCCCCCCTGCGGCAAAGGTGAAGGAGCAAATCAGTCAAGCAGAGGCCCCAAGCAGACTTCTTCTGAGATGCATAGTAGTGGATGGGTTTGCTTGTCGGCCTTCCTTTTGTCCTTTTGAGCTTTATGAGCTAGACTGTAACAAAGAACAAACAGGCCATTATATTCACCAGCCAAAGATGTGAACAGTAACAAGCAGGAAAGCAAAAAGACAAAGGGGTAGTAATTAAGGAGGTGGAAAGCAATACATGATTGGTTTTGGGAAAACAAAACAAAAACAATAAATTCTGTGATTAGTCAGATCAACAAGTATCAACAACAGTAACATCAACCCCCCTTTCTCCCTCTACTCCTCCCTCTCCTCCTTCCTCTCTCTCTCTTCCTCTCTCTCTTCCTCTCTCTCCTATGCAGATGTATCAGCTCAGGAGCAGCCGGAGCTGTTTGTCAAAAAGCTGCAGCAGTGCTGCGCTCTCTTTGACTTCATGGACACGCTGTCCGACCTCAAGATGAAGGAGTACAAGCGCTCCACGCTCAACGAGCTTGTGGACTACGTCACCGTCAGCCGCGGCTACCTGACCGAACAGACCTACCCTGAAGTGGTCAAGATGGTGAGAAGAGAAAAAAAAAAACCACACACAAAATAATCAAAACTAGTTTATTACAGCAACTATAACAATTGTTAAAAAGAGAGAATATATCTATACAGATCAGTGACATAAACTCCACATGAATCAATGAATAGTAAACTACCGGTATACACAATCATGTGTCTTATCATTGAAAATCTGAGTTTTAGATTTAGTGTGATCACACTAACAGCAGCACAAAGAAAGTGTACAGTTAAGAACAAAATTATTCATACCCCTGGCAAATATTGATGTAATGTTGATTTTCTCTTGACCAATATGTTTGTTCTGACTGAAAATGACACTGCCACATGCCAAAAGGTTGTAAGACAATGTGGTAGAAACATGGAATAAAAAAAAATAATCGTTTTGATCTTTTTTTAAATGTCCAAAATTATTCATACCCTTTTTACATAGATATATTAGCTAGGACACACAACAGAACACTACTAAACACAAACCATCATTCCATCCTCCATATTCAAGAGGCACAGAAAATATATAATTTTCTTCATAGCTGAGAAAATGACCCCATATCTGATTGCATGTTCATGAATTCGTATGGACGGCGTTGTGTTTCATGGCTTATCTCAAATTCTAGGAATGACTTACACACATTCGCACATTGCACATTTTTGTAAGATATACCATTACAAAGCTATTGCTGGCATGTTAATCCCTTGGAAATACTGCAGGACCACCCATGGCTCTGTGCTGTGGTGTCTGAGACCTGTTTGAGAGAAGCTTGTTGTCTGAAGAATAAACCCCACACTGAACGCGTCTTAAAAAGCACAACAAATGGGAGGCTATAACATATTGCTTACAGACAATGCCTTTAGAAACACAACAGATTGGACACCACAAGCTATTTGTAAACTAGACATTAGAAGTGTTCATGTTCTGTCTAGTGGTAGACCCCTTTGTGTGTTGGGAGCTCTGTCAACTATTTTTCTTGGCAAAGTAGCCCAGTGGCATGTGATAGAATTGGTTAGCTGAAACAGCAGTTTGTGCCTACTCTTTACTTTCTTAGCTGACTTCAATCCATTTCATCTCCCTCTTTTATGCTAATAGATCAACTTTGAAAAAAATTATATTTGTATACTGTGTTGCCAAAGCTAGTGTTACCAATAACATGTCTCTCTTTCTCTCTCCCTCTCTCTCAGGTGTGCTATAACATCTTCCGGACTCTTCCTCCCAGTGACAGCAATGAGTTTGACCCCGAGGAGGACGAGCCCACACTGGAGGCCTCCTGGCCTCACTTACAGGTACACACACACACACACACACACACACACACACACACAGAACTTCTACAATAACAGAAATGTGTGCACACATCATATACTCATACAGTACATACTTGCCTGCATGGGCACCTCATGCATGCCAATCACACTAAACACAATCCAAACACAATCATGCGTAATCATAGCTACAAACTTTCTGCCGTTCAGTGATGTGTGCGTTTCCCAGTCAGTCCCACTGACCCTTGTCTGAACCAGGTCTAGACACTAGGTGCCTTCAGCCTGACTCATGGGGATGGACTTTGCTGATCCCCTGATGACTTATTTACCAGCTCCTCTTGTCTCCTCTTTGCTTCTTTTCTCTTTCTTTCTGTCTTTCTATCTCTTCCTCCTCCTTCTCTGGATCTCTTCTCCTACCCCCATCTCTCTTTCAACCCTTCTCCCCCTCCTCTCTTTCTCTAACTCCCACCCACTCTATCCTCCTCATCTCTCTCTCTCTCTCTCTCTCTCTCTCTCTCTCTCTCTCTCTCTCTCTCTCTCTCTCTCTCACCCTGCAGCTGGTCTACGAGTTCTTCATCCGCTTCCTGGAGAGCCAGGAGTTTCAGCCCAGTGTGGCCAAGAAGCACATAGACCAGAAATTTGTCCTGCAGGTGAGACATTGAACCTGGCAGCCTGGGCCACCCCACCCCACCCCACCGACACACACACCACACACACACCACAGACCCCACAGACGCACACACACACAAGAATGAGAACTCTCCATGGGGTGCCAGCACATTTGAGGAGGGGACTGTGGTCAGATTTGACAAGGTGTTAACTTCTTAATTGTGGCTAATGGAACAAGTTGGACAAGCGTCACACTAACGTTCTTTAGTATTTGCTACAAGATGGACACCTTTTCTTGTGATTTGAGTGCCCCCTAGTGGTCAGATGCACTGTAGATTCTGTCTCCTTTCTGGCCCTATTGGACAATAACATTTATTCATTTGCCAAATGGTTTCATCCAAAGCACCTTACAATCGTGGAACAGGATTTTCAACCTATTGTTCCTAGTAGACATTCAAAAGTCAGTGTGATCATAAATCAGGCTCCTGTCAGATTAGTTAAACAGGTGTGTTCAAATAGGTAAGGGTACTGTTGGGTTCATTTAGGCACGCAGAGCAATCCGATATGCAGGCAGGGGAATAGACATGAGTCATGTGAACCTGTTAAAGGAAAGTGAACCTTTAAAGGAAAGTGTCCTTTGCACTTGCATTGTAAGACAATTGGGTGGTAATGCAAATGACTGTCTTGCTTAAAACTGCCCCAATTAATGTAATTATGCTCTCAAACAACTGTTTGAACCTGTTCGCTTCTGGAAATAGACCCTAGGTTGTTTTTGCTCCGGAACTTTCCTTTAAGGAGTCGAACAGGTGTAAGAATGAAAGCTGAGCGTGACGTCTGGTTGAGTAAGGAGTCTAGAGTGGGTAATGGGATTAGACATGCTGTGATCCCTCCGCCAGTCAATTAACCACTACTGGGCACTGAGCTCCAAATAAGGCCGCCAGTTTTCATGCAGTGGCCAGAAAGGAAATCTGAACTGAGATCAGTGTTGGCTAGGCTGATGGCACACGAATATTGAACTGAATCCATTCATTGACGTTCAAAAATCATATCGCAAATTGCAATTGCTGTCAGAAAAACCGTGATTAGTTATTTTCCCCAAATCATCACCTCCCAGAATAAGTCAGTAAGACGTGGATTCTGTTACATCTTCCAGTCTTTCACCCATTGACTCCTCCCTTTCTGTCTCTAGCTGCTGGAGCTGTTTGACAGTGAGGACCCTCGGGAGAGGGACTGTCTGAAGACTGTGCTGCACAGAATCTACGGCAAGTTCCTGGGCCTGCGTGCCTTCATCCGCAAACAGATCAACAACATTTTCTTATGGTGAGTGTGAGCCTTAGCTCTCTCTTTCTTTCTTTCTTTCTTTCTTTCTTTCTTTCTTTCTTTCTCTCTCTCTCTCGCACCAGTCATGTGTTTCGAAGTGAATAGCAGTGGTGCATGCTCTTGTCTGGTCTGTCACTGATTAGTTATGTTCTCTCTCTCTCTCTCTCTCTCTCTCTCCCTCTCCCCCCATGTCCCCATTTCTTTCTTGCCTTCTTTCTCTTCCTATGTGTCTCTTACTTTCTACCTTGTTTGCCTTCTCTGCTTTTTATTGCCTTTCAATCTGTCTTGTATCTCCCCCGTCTTGTTTTATGTGCAGTTTTGTCTACGAGACGGAGCACTTCAACGGTGTGGCCGAGTTGCTGGAGATCCTGGGCAGGTGAGCGGTCACATCCTCTGCCCTCCACTCTCTGCTCTGTGTCCTCGTCCGTCTCCTGCCTTCCTGTTGTTTGTATTTACCAGCCCCCTTCCAATAGGCTCTCGGTCCTCCCCATGCACCAGTACAGCACCTTCCCACCTGTCTAAACAGACCCATCAGTAAGGCGGAGGAGAGCAGCCGGACCCTGATCTCTGGCAGGCTTCGCTTCGCTCGATCGCTCCGAGTCGTGCCTCGGGTCTTGGTGCTGTGCCAGACTGCGGAGAGGGAGTCTGCACTGGTCCCAGGACAGTCTAGACCTCGGGTTAAAAACTCCAGTCTCTGACAGTTAGAGGGCCCCAGAGGACATGGAGCACAAGCGTGATAGTGCTGTCCATAGATATTAGAAAGCTAGATACCGCATTGGGCTCCAGAACGTATGTAAATAGCGCCGCCATCTTGGTGGGGGCGACAATCACTGGAGGCCAGTGGAGAAACACGTGACTCAGAAACACGGGAGATCAGACAGGTGTTTCTGATTGCCGGCAAGTGTATAGCCACCTAATAGAACTTGAGCCCAATGTGGGATCTAACTTTCTAATATCTGTGGTGCTGTCAGCAGGTTTACATTTGGTTTTGGTTGTTTGTTTGTTTTTTTAGGTAGACAATTTTCAGGTTATTCTGTGTATATGTAGTGCTTTTATACTGCTTCTTATGTATTCAGTTCAGCACTGCAGTTCAGTGTTATGTGTTTCTGCGGGTCAGGTATTTAAAAGATTGTCTCTCATGACACTGTCAACGGTTCAGCTACGCTACATTAGGGGAGTGTATGAAGTCGTTCCGTGAACACAGCAGAGAACAATCCACCGGCTGTAATCTGCTTACGATCAGAGAATCGGCTAAATGAGTAGACGCGGATGTCATCTAAATAAATGCTTTTTTAAAAACACTCCGCCCTCTTTCAACTCCTCTTCCTCCTCTTTCAACTCCTCTTCCTCCTCTTTCAACTCCTCTTCCTCCTCTTTCCACTCCTCTTCCTCCTCTTCAGTATCATCAATGGCTTTGCCCTTCCACTGAAAGCCGAACACAAGCAGTTCCTGGTCAAAGTCCTGCTGCCACTGCACACTGTCAAGAGCCTGTCACTCTTCCACGCACAGGTATGTAAGCTACTCGGATTGGGATAGACTGGTTTACACTTTATATGTCCCATACCCACAGCAATATCTAATGGCGTAGAATTGCCCATTACTGATATTTGGCTGATGGGTTGGGCCAGTATTCAGGGATTGCATTTGGCTATTGCAAAAACAATGGACAGGGTTTTAGAAAGTCTATTCCAGACATGGAAAGTCAGGGAATTTGATCAATCTTGGAGCAAAGTCATGGAATATCAGGGAATTTTGTTGTAGCAGTTTAAAATTTACTTGCCGAAATACATTAATACAGATATATTGCCACGCAGAATTGGTGTATATCTGGTTATTAGCTTTACTGCTTGTTTGAGTAGTTGTGGTTAGCCCAACTTTGTTTATTCAATGCCTATTTATTCATCTCCCACTCTAAAAAAGTCACAGATTCTTGAACGCCCTGCGGCTGCTCTGAGATCTTCGATCGGTACTGTATATTGTACCATTCATTAGGGGAGGGGGTAGCCGTGGCCTACTGGTTAGCGCTTCGGACTTGTAACTGGAGAGTCGCCGGTTCGAGCCCCGACCAGTAGGCACGGCTGACGTGCCCTTGAGCAAGGCACCTAACCCCTCACTGCTCCCCGAGCACCACTGTTGTTGCAGGCAGCTCACTGCGCCGGGATTAGTGTGTGCTTCACCTCACTGTGTGTTCACTGTGTGCTGAGTGTGTTTCACTAATTCACTGATTGGGATAAATGTAGAGACCAAATTATCAAAAGAGTATATATACTTATACTTATACATTATATAGTAGGTAATGGAATTTCAGTATTTTTTTGTCACAGAAAAGTCATGGAATTTGACATTTGACTTAGTGGGAACCCTGAATGGATAAAGGTAGTTATGGGGGGTCCATGAAATCAATGTCCTAAGGGGATGTGCCTATGAGTGCTGTTTAAATATACTTGTTTCTCATTTCTCGGTCTTATCTCTGTCAGTAAAAACAATGCATCTTTGTCCAGGCAAGCCACTGCTAGTGAGCATTGTTATTTGTTCATTTGCTTATCTGTCTCTCTCCTACAGCTGGCCTATTGTATTGTACAATTCTTAGAAAAGGACCCAACGTTAACAGAGCCAGTAAGCAATCTGCCTTATCAGACACACACACACACACACACACACACACACACACACACACACACACACATACACACACATACACACTTAACTTTCCCCTCACTGTGTTAGCCCACTTCATTAATCTTTGTCATGTCTTTCTTTTTTCTCAGGTAATCAGAGGCTTGCTGAAATTCTGGCCCAAAACGTGCAGTCAGAAAGAGGTTAGTAAACCAGTCTCAGTCTCTGGTCAGTCTCTGGCTTTGTGCAATGGGTTAATCTTATGTTCAGACTGTTCAAATAGAGCTTTGCTGTTGCATAATATCTGCTGCCTAATGCAAACACTGTGCTAGTTTGCATAGTACTTTGACTAATGATACTCATTTATGATATTGTGTTGTCATTGATGGCCTTCATATGGCTGTCATATAGCTCATTACACTGGGGTGTGTGTTTGTGTGTCTGGTCTTCCTTATTTGTGTGTCTCCTGGTCCTTACGAATGTGTTTGGTGTGTTCTTCCTGCAGGTGATGTTTCTGGGCGAGTTGGAGGAGATTCTGGACGTGATCGAACCCACCCAGTTTGTCAAGATCCAGGAGCCACTCTTTAAGCAGATCTCCAGATGTGTGTCCAGCCCCCACTTCCAGGTCTGGACCTCTGTTTGACCGAACCCCTGCCCCCCTTTAACTCTCTAATGCCAAGCAGACACTGTGATTTTGACTAGATTTTAGCCCCGAATAAAGTCGGATCCGACAAATGGGCCAGAAGATCGTTGAAAAATGGATATAACACCAAAGTTTCAGAAAATTTCTGATAACTTCAGGAGCTAAAATGGTCCATGCCTTAAGTCCTTCACCTGCTCACAAACTGCAGTGTGGCTCAAATCGTGTTGTTAAACATTGTGTTGTATGAGTAAAGAGCTGTGCCTCTGACTGTCCTTGTCCCTCTGTGTGTGTCAGGTGGCAGAGCGTGCACTCTACTACTGGAACAACGAGTACATCATGAGTCTGATCGAGGAGAACTCCAACGTCATCCTGCCCATCATGTTCGCTAGTCTCTACCGCATCTCCAAAGAGCACTGGAACCCGTGAGTACTATCACTCTTGGTGTGTGTGTGTGTAGGGGTGTCACGATTTAGATTTTAAATCGATCAAAATTACATTTCAATCTCAAACTTTCAACTCAAAGGTAGAATTTAAAAGGTATTACTCAAAGGTAGACTTTAAAATCCAACATTAAATCGAATGGAGGATTTGGAGAATCGTGACATCCCTATGTGTGTGTGTGTGTGTGACGGAAAGTTCAATTTATGGGACCGATGACTGTCTGAGCTACCTGTCCAGAAACCTGTAAGACCGAGATCAGAATCATATTGTTTAATTTCATTGATTGAAAAACAAAAAACAGTTTTATGTGTGTTTGTGCTTAACTATGGTGTGCATGTAAGCACCTCCACTCCTCTCCCTCCAGGGCAATCTCTGCTTTAATCTACAACGTGCTCAAGGCCTTCATGGAGATGAACAGCACTTTGTTTGATGAGCTTGCCGCTACCTACAAAGCAGATCGCCAAAGGTGAGCAGCCTGCTGCATGAGCTTCGGGTGCTGGGTTTGGAACAGTGGTCATCTTGCAACTTTGCAGCTAACCTTGTTCACAATGGTCTAAACCCAGCTCATGTTCCCTATTAGTGGGTGAACAATCTAACACTTGGTAAATTCTGCTTCACAATGATAGGAGAGCCAACATTTATTATGTTTTTATTGATTTTACTTGATTGATTGAGAAACGTTTTTTCTGTTCTGAGACTCACAACAAGTGTACCCATTTGGATGCGATGTATTAAAGGAACACAATGCAATATTTTCACCTTTACGAAGCCAATTTGATGGTAAACAAACTTGTAATAGGCGAATCGTTCACCTAGCATAGCTATACAGCATAGACATAGCAAGTCGCTACCGATAAAACCAGCCATGCAACTTCAAGAACGGCGGCCTAACAAATCTTGCGAGAATCTTGAAACATTACCTTGTCAGTAGGCATAGCTCTTTGGAGATACACTGCTGTTCAAAAGTTTGGTGTCACTTAGAAATGTCCATTCCACTCCATTATAAACAGAATACCATCTGAAATCAGTTGCATTGTTTTTTTAATCAGGGCAGCAGTTTTCAGATTACATTATGTGCTTACATAATTGCAGGGTTCTCCAATGTTTTCTCAGTTAGCCTTTTAAAATGATATCAGATTAGTTAACAGAGTGTGCTTTTGGAACATTGGATATGAATGGTTGCTGAAAATGGGCATCTGTATACTTGCGTAGATATTGCATTAAAGATTTCTTTCTACAACAGTCATTTACAACATTAATGAAGAAAACAAGGACATTTCTAAGTGACTCCAAACTTTTGAACGGTAGTCTAGTTTTTGCCTGTTGTTAATCCTTCTCTTCCACAACAAAAACATTTTCATTATGTACAGGGGGGATAAGTCACAAGAAGTTTGCTATTTACAACATCAGAGTAAAATATAAATATATCACTACTCTAGATGTATCTAGAGGCTCTACAGTCATTAAAAATACCTAAACGTGCATAGTGTTACCTTTTAATTGTCATTAGAGTGTTTGTTTATCTGTCAGTAGATGTAACTAGGAAGTCCCATCAGCATGTTAGCAGTTTGCCATAGATGAGTCACTTCCTCTGCTTCTTCTGCACTTGCTCCACCCTGAGTGCTGTGACCTTGTGACCTCAATGATCTCCCTCTTTCCTCTCTTTTTCAATACTCTTCGGTTGGTCCCTCCCTCCCTTTCGGATCCTTTCTCTATCTCCCTCCCCCTATCTCTCTTATCTCCCTTCCTCCTTTAATATTTCTCTCTCTCCTTCCCCTCTTCTCTTCTTATCCCTCTCTCTGTCCGTCCTTCTCTGCTCCTCTCAGGGAGAAGAAGAAGGAGAAGGATCGCGAGGAGCTATGGCGACAGCTGGAGGAGCTGGAGCTGCGGAGGGCCATCCAGAACAGCGACGCCTCCTCCTCCACCTCCACCGCCGCTGCCGCCCCAGTCATCCCCACCTAACACCGCAGCGGCAGCGGTGCCCTGCCCTCAGCCTTCCTCCACCCTCCTCTCCCTCACCTTCAGCTCCTCCGCCTCCCAACCAACAGGGAGACGATGGAGGGATGGATGGAAGGGGAGAGAGCGAGAGAGAGAGCGAGAGAGAGGGGGGGAGGGAGGGAGGAAGGAAGGAAGGAAGGAAGGAAGGAAGGAAGGAAGAGAGCGAAAGAAACGTCTCACCTCATACCTTGCTCCTTACTTTACTGTAGAGTTCCACTGCACTCACATCAACCCCCCCACACACCCCCTTTTTGATTTTGTGTCTCAATAGCACTGTAAATATTTTTATCCTCTTGTTTTATCCTCCTGATTACAATTACACTGAAAGGAAAATGAAAATTACCAAAAAAAAGAAGGAACCACATTGAAAAAAAAAATACAACTTAACAAGCTAAAGAATTGTGTATACCTGTGGGGAGAAGAGACTTGAAATGCACTCCATTTGGGGTATTTTGTTTTTGTTTTTATTTTGGAGTCTAGTAAAAAGCGAGTGATGAAATGAATGATTTTACTTGTAAGAAGATAATCAGCCTCGATGGATCGATGTCGGGGATGGCCTCTTACTGTCCTCCTCCTCCGGAGGTCCAGTCTTATCTTTTGTTTTGTCCCTCTTTTTGTTTGTCTTTTGTTGAATTATTTGCAAAGAAAGGGACCGTAGAAACCTCCTCCTCTTTCAAAGCCAGCAGCTACAAAGAGGAATCTGATGCCTCGCTCACCAATTCTCCAAAATGGCCTCTTGGCAAAGGTTTTTTTTTTTTTTTTTTTTGTCTCGTTTGTTTGTTTTCCGTCTATTTCAACAGTAAACACAGACCTCTGTCCCTCCTGGGCTGGGCAACGATAAACAGTTGAACAAATCAAAGAAAGTGACGGAAGATGACCGAAGTCGTCCCATCGGTTGCTTTGCTTCCTTCACTCGACCAACGGCTCCGCTCCCTTCTGCGTCAGCAGACTTTTGTAAAGAACCAGCATTTTTCTTCCGAAGACCTCCAGACCAACAGCACTTCTCACCTCACCTCTCCTCAACTCCACCCCACTTCGAGTCCTCAACCGTATCCACATCCATGGTTGGTGCTAGTCAGGCACTGGCATCTTCCCGGCCAACTTCGAAATAAGGTGTCTCCACCCCCCCCACCCCCCCAAACCAATCGCACCCAGGTTTCCTCCCTCATCCCTTGAAGGAGTTTTATTTTTCTATATATGTTGGAGAAAAGAAAAAAACAATAACAGCTAGGCAGTGACCTGGTTTGTGTTCTAACATGTTAATCCTTATCCCTCTTGTGGGAGATCCCTGACAACTCCATAGATATGTGGATGTGTGTGTGTGTGTGTAATCACCCTTTACACATTTGAGAGCTGTCCCTGCAGCCCCCTCCAACCAGACAGGGGGGGCCCTGTGGTTGACATGGACTCTTAACGAATCTGGGCGGTGCATAGTGTGTTATTCGCAATTCCTTTCAATAGTGTTTTCTAAGATGGACTTTTCAAAAGCTTAGAGGTCGGGGAGGGAGTCCTTTCTAGAGGCTAGGTCTACATTTGAATTGTCTCAAGGGGGCTTGGCTCTTGCCTGACTAGTGAGTTGACCAGTTCCTTGACTGGTCTGTTTGTTGTCCCTTCATGAAACCCTCCAGGGTGATGGACAGAAGAAAAGCCAGCATAGTAGGGGGACCACCAGGACTTGGGTTTGGAGATGGTTGCATCATACCGCAGAAGTCCGTAAACCAGATGTAAAATGATAATTAAATACGGGGAGCCAGTGTTTTGCAAGGAAGAGTGTATGAGAGCACTTAACATTGAATGGTATCCAGCATATTTTGAGAGATTTTTTTTTTTTTGTCTTTCCTGAGGGATGTGGTGTTTCAAGGAAAAAAAAACGAAAACAAACAAGTTTTATTTTATTTTTGTGTTTTATTTTATTTTTTTTGTAACAGAGAGTGTGTGTGTGTGTGCGTGTGTGCGCCCTTACTTCAGCTCAGTTTTCAGTCTTACTCCTTTGTTTCTGTATCCCAACCAACCCGACCCCTCCTCTTTTCTCCCACATTTCGCTGTTTTGTGACGGCCCTGGTTTGATATGATTTAAATATGACAAAAATAATAATGAAATTAAGATTTTAAAGGGTTGGAAGTGCAAAAGCAAAAGAAAAAAAATATTTTAAAAAGTCAAGAAATAAGAAATAAAACTTGTTTTGCGATAAATGGTGTCTGGGAAGTTGTGATATGTTGGCTTATGGTCCATTTGTACCCCCATCTTGTTAACAGTTTATGTTTATGGTACTTAGCAGACACTTTTGTGAGGAATCGGAATCATAGAAGAAGTCTTGACTGTGACTTTTTAGTGTTGATGGAAGACCAACATGGCAGACGCTCATAGGAGGGCTGCAGTGGATGAGGGGGCACGTAGAGCTGGATCATGGAATTTATGAATGATTGACCCCCCTCACCCTCAGTCTTAAGAGAAACTATCTGGTGCACACCAGCAGCCAAAACATTGGACTTACAATTTCTGGTGTGCACACGAAGGATCTGGTGCGCATTGGAAACTTGGGTAAAAAAAAAAAAGGGGCCCCATATAATTTAATTTAATTTCTTTTAAAGTGTAAGTTCAGTGTAAATTGACCCATAGCCTTGTTGTAAAACTTTACCACATGCAGCCCATCGGAAAAAGAATGAGACAATTTGGGACAACGTAGGCCAAGTTCTGGACCGGCAGCTTAAAGCAGACCCATTACACATGTCTCATGGCGCTTTACAAAACATTTTTATAATCTCTTCAAAACTGACCTGGTGTTCCCAGCAAATACAGCTATTCTCCAACAGATCATATAGCTTGTCTCATCCTCACTGCTAAACTGGCAAATAACTAGCATGGTACAATTGACAACATTTTTCTAAATAGCCTCAGTCACAGTCACGTTGCCTTTATCCTACATAGTATTTAGAAGATCAGACTTTATTTGGTCAAACACTATACCATGTATATCTTGTGCAGGCCATGGTTCTTTCAAAACTGGACTGTGGAAATGCATTAGCAGGCCTTTCTGCTTGTGTAGTGAGACCATTACAAATGTTTCAGACTGCAGTGGCACATCTGGTCTTTAATCAGCCAAAGAAGACATGTATCTCCTTTGTTAGTGACTGGCTTCCTGGAGCAGCCAGAGTTCAATTCAAATCACTCACTCTGGCCTATAGTACACTTACTGCATTTGCACACCTCAGTTTCTTAATTTCTGGGATATTCTGAGAGAGAGAGAGAGACATATTGTGTGTAAGAGATGTATGTAGACAGTTTGTCTTGATGCACTGTCAGGAAAAAAAACCCTGGATGTTCTGTTTCAGACATGCTTGGTCCACTTTTTAGCCACAGGGTGGCAGTAGAAACGCAAGAAACACACCTGCCGTTATTCTCACTGATCATTGTAAGCATCGTCACCGAAGAATTCTATCATGCTGATGCTGTATCACTGCATCATACTGGACCCTTCCCAAAGATGCCTCAGCATTACAAAGAATACTTGGTCATAGTTTACTTGAATAGTCCCTTTGAAGTATGTTGTGTGTATACAGGACAACAGGAGTACTGCAGTACTGGGAGAGAGTGAAGCTGTCGGTTAAAGTCGTGTTGAGGTGTTTTATGTATTGTGTGTGTGTGTGTTTGGAGGACAGTAGCACTAATATGGTGGTTACTCACCTGTGAGCTGAAGCTTTTCCTCACTTCATTGGTGTAACACTGACCTAGAGGGCACAGCGGCATGTGTGTATAGTATATATACTCTTTTGATCCCGTGAGGGAAATTTGGTCTCTGCATTTATCCCAATCTGTGAATTAGTGAAACACACAGCACACAGTGAGGTGAAGCACACACTAATCCCGACGCAGTGAGCTGCCTGCTTCAACGGCGGCGCTCGGGGAGCAGTGAGGGGTTAGGTGCCTTGCTCAAGGGCACTTCAGCCGTGGCCCACTGGTCGGGGCTCGAACCGGCAACCCTCCGGTTACAAGTCCAGAGTGCTAACCAGTGGGCCCGGCTGCATGTGTGGTGAGCGAGAGGAGGAGGCCCTTTGACACCTAACCCCCATTCCATTATAACTACCTGAGCTCATTTGGGCAGAAAGCCCAAGGCTTGCCTGTAACACCAGGGGTTCCTCCTTTGCACGACTACAGGGTTGACATTTCATAATAAGGGCATTCTACACACACACATACCGTTGAGACAAACAGGCATGTGTGTTTTTTCTTACCTGACCGGCTATAGAGAGCACTGAGAATCTTGTCCTAATTGGGGAGGTTGTTTGAGAGGACTAGCGAGGAGA
The DNA here is from genome assembly GCF_017589495.1 of Alosa alosa. Lineage (NCBI taxonomy): Eukaryota > Metazoa > Chordata > Actinopteri > Clupeiformes > Clupeidae > Alosa > Alosa alosa. The sequence goes on from NC_063196.1 coordinate 10,097,564, forward strand.
CAAATTCAGGAATATGGAGCCCTTTGAGCTCAGACCAAGGTTGTTTATCCAGGCAGAGGTAGACAGAAGGACACAGACAGTGAGAGGGAGTTTGGAGCCCAGAGCTCAATCAGTATACTCGGTTGTCAGGGAATTCAAACGATTCTTGTTGATTTCATTAGGTCTGTGGCGCAGTAGTTGATATACTGGGGTAGTGGAACATTAGAGGCGACACTGGCCAGTGTCCTCTTGTTTTTGAAGGTTTCTTTTTTGGTTATGTGGAGACATTATTTATAGTAAGTGGATGCCCTGCGGATGACTCCTACAAAGAAGACTTGTAGGTTGAACACATAATCAGAACTATCTTATCTAATTTTCTAGCCCTGACAACAGTGAGTAGTAATAACACGTGTGTTTGTGTCAGCCTGAGAGGAAACGCATCATGTCTGTCACAACAGCCTTGGTGGGTTTGGGTGCCCTGACTACTATCATCTATTTGAGTGGCACAGCAGCAAACACACATATACAGTAGCCACACACACACATTTTACACATGGCCAATCATCATAGAAATGGAGGACCTTTCAGACCCCTCACTGGCTTGCTGTAATTCAACTGAACTTGCCATCACTGGAAATGCACTTCCCAGAATTCATATGGAAACACATATAGCACATGTTTTGGTCATGCAAGAACCTTTGACCAATAGGCATCTTAGCAGGTCAGAAGACTGAAAGGTAATGTAATTTGATTGGGTTATGAGTTCAAACCATATTTGAGGGATGTGGTTGTAAAATGTAATGTGATTGGCCATGATTGAATGGCCGTCTTAAGGTTTATTAAATTTTTAGGGCTATTTATATGGCCATGCATTTTAAGATTCAATTGCCACAGGGTCCAAAGACAATGTTGTCCTTGTGTATCAAGTGCAGCAAAAGTTCCATAGCTAATGACTTACATTAGTTTACAATACTCAGTCCTATTTTTGTTTCTCAGATATTCTAGCCAAGAGGATCTCATATACCATATATTATTTGTGCTATGTTGTTCAGGCAATAACTCTTTTCTTGTAAAAAAAAAAAAACAAGAAAAAAAGAGAAAAAAAATGGAAGAGGCAATAACCTGCTCAAAAGAAATATGGCAAAACATTGCATCAGCCTTCCTCTACAGCATTGTGCAGCCAGAAAGGCCTATGTGGGGAAAATGGCAGTCAAGAAAGAAGGAGCCTATAGAGATGATATTTAACAAGGGCGGAAAAGCAATGGGGGGTCAGCTGATGAGCCGTGTAAAAATCTTGTGTAATAGAGCGCTTAATTGGACATAATTTATCTCTGGTGTCAAAAAGACCAATTAATGTTCATGACTAAGCCTTGAGGACCCTGACAAAGCCCAGGTAGGCTGGAAAGGAGAAGTATGATTTTTTAATTAAATTTACAAATAATCCTCTCACATAGTGGTTATCATTTGGGATCATAAATAGTGGCTCTCTATTGGTCTTCTATATTTTACTTGTACATTCAATGGGCCTATCTACTCTAAATTAAGTTTACTGTATTTTCATCTTATCTTCCAGTCTACAAAATATATCATCCACATATAGTGTTTACGAACACTGCAGACATTATACTGCAATTAGTGTTAGGTCTGTGAATAAACCTCATCACGAACGACAGGAATATCAGTAGAAATATGGTAAAATAATCAAAGAATCAGATTTGCTTGAGGCGGAGAGTTTGTAAAGTGATGACTGTCATGCCAGCTTGCTGTGGCATTACTGCATATAAACAATACATCACAATACAATTTACTTACTGTTTAACTAAGATATGTTCCAGATTTCGATTAACCCAAAGGTACTGGATTTGAGAAAAAAATGATAAAACTTTACTACATAATACTATATCTTGTTTGAATGTTTCTTGCTATGAAATTGTTTGCTATGGAGTGTTTCGGCGCAAAATAGTACTTGCCACAGGGTGCCACTGTCAAAATTCAATAATGCAGCTTGACGCAGAGACAAACCATTGTTGCATAGACAAGCCACTGGACATAATGGGCTTCGTAGTGCAGTGGTGCTGTTGTTGCATTGTATCTGAAGGCCCCATTAGGGAGATAAACAGCAACACACAACACAGTGCTTCTCTTAACAGAGTCCTACTAGTTGGACTATAGGCACAGTAGTGATGATGGATGGCCTATTGGAGTGTGTTTGTGTGCTGTGTGTGCGGTTCTCAAGACAGGAGCTGACCCGGCCACATGCTCATCCGTGTCTCATCCAGTAGAGAAGATACCTGAACCGTCACCACAGGTGAATGGTGTCAGACAGGTGAGTCATTCTTCTCCTAGAAAGACTTCTGCGCACTGTTTCTATAAACACTATAATCTGTTATGACCTGGCGAAGGTCTTAACGCCGAAGCGTAGTTTATAAATAAATGTAACACTGCGTGCAGGAGTCTTTCTAGTTATATGGTTGTCGACCTCTGGCCTTTTTCCAGCGCACCTGTCCACAAGAGGTGTGCAAAATTCCTGTTTGATGGGGCCATTCTTTTCTGGAAGCGTAGAGAAACTACTGAGCCATTCTTTCCTGAAAGCGTAGAGAAACTACTGAGCTGGCTGGTGCCAAGTAAACCAGAACCTTGAAAATATGGGGACTTTAGGATGTACCTTGTAAAGATGCAGTCCATGATTTGGTTTCACAAAAGGTTGTTGATGTTTGAATTCAACAGCCATCACATTGAATCCAATTTACACCCTTCTCTTCAGTATTCCTGAACCACTCTGTTGATTAGCTGAAATGGGGCAAATTCAAGGCATTATGCATTATATGTTCCCACTTATAGCAGTGCAGAGCAATAAGTTGGTCTGTGAAGGACTGTGTGAACATCAGAGTTGTTTCAAACGTAAACACTACATTAGCTAGAGGGTCATAAGGAGTAATTTGTTCCATTTGACGAAAGGGTGGGATTCCTTTCAGAGTACCTTAATAAATCAAGTACACAGTATATCACTCTAATTACTCAAAAAGCCAGACAAAGTAAACAGACTTCTAAATTAGTTTAAACAGACTTTTAAATTAGTTTAAATGAAAAGAAGCAAAGTCTACACTTGAGAAAGCTCACTTTCAAGATCGAGCCTTTGGGGAAAAGTCCTGCAGAGAGCAACCCTGTAAACAGATTAAAATCAGCAGGCACAGTATCATTCACAAGCTTTAATCACTCAAAACCTATTTACAAAAACATCATCATTTTTTGTTTTGTATGTATCTTTTTTTTTGGCAGAGAGAAAAGCAGTCGTAATCTACATAGTATACAAACCATTACAAGGAGTACAAATGTGAAATAATCCTAACTTCTAAATAAAAACAAAAATAGAAACAATGATAATGATTTTTTTAAAAACACATAAATAGTTTTACAGTTACTCTCATACGGTTCAAGTTATTGCTCTTTCAGCCAGCTCTGGGGCTGAACAGATGAGTATGATTACAGCAAAGAGTTTGCATAGGGGCAAATGAAGGCACAGGTGTCGTAAGTGCACTTAAGAAACAATGGTGGCTAGGGGGCGTGGGGGGGTCAAGAGAGGGGTGGGTATGATGTCTTACGCTACATCGAAGGCACTTAATGGAGGCTTTGCTCTTTTTCCACTTGTTTGTTTGGCATGTCGATCCTCTTTCTCGGGTCACAAGGAATACCACCAAGGCCTTATGGCCTACGCAGAGGAACTTCTCCTGAGGTTGCACGTTTTTATCGAAAACAACAACAACAAATGATAATAATGTTTCCATCGCCTCCTCACATGTCCTGCTCAAAGCCTATGAAGAGTTGAAGCTTTCTCATGGTACCATTAAACTCTAAACAAATACAGAGCATCCTGAAACAGGACTAAAGTTAGCTTTTCTTTTTTTTACAAAAGTCTTTGTACTTTGGCCTCCTGAACCACAATGGTGTAGTCAAGACACTCACTCACACACACACATGCACACACACACACAGTTCTGTGATCGAGTCCTTTGGTCTTAAGAGTGCGCCTGTTATATTGGTGACAGACCAAACACGCTTCTTAGCTTCACTGTCCATGCAGTCCATGGCGAAAGACAAAAAAAAAGGCTCAGTCACTCGGAAGAAGATTCAACACATTCTTGACACGCTCTTGAACTCCTCTGGACAAACACGGTTAAACGTAGCAGGCCAAACCAGATAAATCAAAACATCGTTAACTTGACAGTGAGTAGAAAAGAACATTTTTTCGGCACGACAAGTCCTAGCCAGTGTCGCCCAGCGGACGGGCAAACATGGCGGGGGAACAAAGAGGTTTTGTGTTTTTGTCATGGAGGTCAACGAAGGGGCGTGGAGAAGGGTTGTGTGTATGTGTGTAGAGAGAAATGGGCTGTAGGGAGGCTGGAACAGTTAGCCAGTGTTTGTGGAAAGTGTGTATGTGTGTGTATGTGTGAGATGCTCTGTTTGTGGAGACTGTGTGTCTAAGAATAGGTGAAACAAGCACTGGACGACGACATTCATTTACACTCCTATTTGTCAGCGTGACTCGGAGAAAGCTCTCAGAAAGCTCCTCCAGTTAACAGACAGAAGGTCATGGGGGAAGTGCAGATTCTGCCCTGTGGACGTTTGCTCATATCCTTTGGAAAACTTGTAATCTGACACTTTCTGTGGAGTTTGTGACCTCAGCAAACATTGAAAGCCCTCAGAGCTCGTGGGATGAGCAAGCCTCTTTGGGTGTGTCTTGCTTACAGTATCTTATCATGTGTGTGGGAGAGTGTGTGTGTGTCCTCTGATGAATCAAACACATTTATGTCTCTTTAACACTTGTGTTCACATTAGTTAAAGTCATTTGGTAGCAGTCCTCAGGTATGTACTTGATGTTACAGTTTCTTGATGAAAGATAACATCCATTATTTTCCCTTAATCCTCTCTTCCATTACATTACAAATTACAATCTTCCTTCGCCGATACTGAAATCATCTCGGCACTCAAATCAGATATAAAGAACTGTACAGCGGAAGCACAAGATGCTTAGCTCGAGCTGTGTGTGTGTGTGTGTGTGTGTGTGTGTGTGTGTGTGTGTGTGTGTGACTAGGAACAGTTCATTTGAAACGACCCACTTAAACACTGAATCATTTGATGAGGGTACCGTCTCAGATGCTCTCAGTCTCTTTTCATCTCTCTCTCTATCTCTCTCTCTCTCTCTCACTCATTTATTTCTCTCGCTCTTTCGCTCCTTCAGCTCTCCACACAGCTCCGCTCCGTAACAGCTGTCTCCTTATTGACGCCCCGGTCCGCTACGCTCCCCCTGAGGATCTGCCTTATTAACTGGCTCGGACTGTGAAGGCATTGACTCTGCAAAGAGCACTCTATCGATCCCTCGCCACGAAGAAGAAGAAGACGAAGGAAAAAAACAAAAACAAACACCATGTATGGGGAGGATGGGGTGAGGAAGGGAGCGGGTGCCGCAGCAGTAGCAGTGGTGGAATGGATTTTCTCCATTTTCTCACAGGCCTCGAGAAAAGTCTGTGACGCACACGGCGGTTCAAGCGATCAAACAACCGCAAGTCTGGAGGAGAGATGACCGTTTGATTTCTAGGAGTGCAAAGGTTGGCCCTTCGACAAATCTGCAGGGCACAGAGTACTGGGGGGTGAGAAGGGGCTACAATCCCGTCAATGAAGGCTGTCTCTCTCCCGACAGGGTGAGGGCAGTGTGTGCTTATTGTGCCTGTGAGAGTGATGGGAGGAAAAGGCACTACTGATGTCCCCGGGATCCGGTGGTCACTGGTGCTGCTGACGGAGGAGTGTACAATGATGAGTGTCAGCTCTTCAAATTTCCTGGATGCTGAGAGGGGTTTGGCTTTCCTGAGACCACTCATAGGAGGGCAGAGGAAGAGGGAAACAGCAAACTTTGATGGCAGATAGAGATAGATAGATAGATAGATAGATAGATAGATAGATAGATAGATAGATGAGGACTCCTCATACAATGGTGAAAGAGGAGCACCCTGAGGACACCTCATATTGTGGTGCAGAAGTTCCTGTGTGGATGGGTGGTGGTGGTGGTGGTGGAGGAGGTGGTTGAAGGAGAGAGGAGAGATGAGCTCCCTGAAGACTCTTCATACTATGGTGCAGCAACTCCTGCAGGGCGAGCAGCCAGTCTTCTTCTTCTTAGGGCTGAAGATGGTCAGGATGGCCTCATCGAACACCGTCTTCAGGCCCTTCTGAGTCAGTGCCGAACATTCCAGGTAACACTGGGCCCCGATCTAAGGAAACCCCCCCCCAAAAAATGAAAAAAATGAACATCAATATTGACAACAACCGTTTGTGATTTTTGACAAACATCAGTTCTTTTATGTCAAAACTCCATTATCTTTAGGTGTACACAGGTTACAGATACTTTAACACAACAATATACCACACAGTTCTTCTAATTAATGTCCAAACTCCACTAACGTTATACCAGGTAACTCACCTCTCTGGCCAGTTTAAGGCCCTGCTCGTAAGTCAACGGCTTTTCCTTCATCTGAAGTAGCCGGGACAGGGTTTTGGGGTCATCTCGAAGATCAATCTAGATCAAAAGTATCAGATCACAAGATCAGCTTGCATTAACAAAACCAAGAAAGCAAACCCCAGCTGATCCACGGCCTCACCTGTGTCCCAATGAGAATGTAGGGGATGTGGGGCATGCAGGACTTGAGCTCTGGGACCCACTCCTCCTGGACGTTATGGTAGGAGGCTGGGTTGACCACAGAGAAACAGATGAGGAAGACGTCCGTGTTTGGGTAGGACAGTGGTCTCAGCTGGTTGTAGTCCTCCTACAGAACAAACACAAGAATGGCCATGTTCAACACTAGCAAGTAAGAAATGAACCTGGTAACGTATTTTTGAACAGTTCGCCTTCTTATTGCGTATCTGTGATGTAGCTTAGACTAACATTAGGTTCATAGCATCACTCAATAGTTGTGGCCAACCCTGTCACAAGCTAAATACCCCCAAGCTAAATATGTTTGAGATTGCCCAGTTTTATATCTCACTGAGAATGGCCTAATAGCCAAACAGGATACCCAGATCATTCACATCAACATCATGGTGTGCAGATATAGGCGAACATAGCCAAGTTATATGGTAATATAATATACCAAATTATACCATATATACCAAATTATACCATATAATATACCAAATTATATGGTCATACCTAATAGACAGGGCATAACCCAGAACGATCTGATTCAGGTCACTACCAAACATTTCTCAATTCATTCTATAGTACTTTTTCGCGTAGAATCCTTTTCTGCTTGGGACATTTTTATATCACGCATAGTTAATGAGACAATTTGCATATTTCAATACCTTAGCGAATATAAATGCATAATAAAGAAAGTATTGATAATATGGCTTGAAGTAGATAGATTAATGGCTTTAGGCCCAAATAATATTCAAATTGTATCAAATATAACAAATGATCATACAAAAGTATGTTTTTAGATAGGATATTGCAGTTACATTATGTAAATTAGGTCATGTTTTACCTTTTTCGTTCATGTAAAACTTCACCTTTACAAGAACATCATGACAAAGTAATTGACCTGTCGCTAAGCGCCACCCTTAGAACGCTGATGAGCCAATGACAGTCCAGTCTCAATGGGACTCGGACATCAGCTCGGACAACTCCATATGAAACAACAGAGAGGAGGCATAAAATGACAAATTAATGGTTATTTATGGAGTTTATTAACTCAAAAAACCCCGACAGATAACCATGGTCAAACGTTTTGCAGGGGGACGTGTAATACTGATAGCCGGTACCCCGAGAGGCTAGAAAACGGGGTATATTTTCAACAGTAGCCTACAGGACGTCTCTAGCGTTTGCAACAGCTCGACGTAATGTACAAGGATACAAGGAAGTTTATTGTCACATGCATATAGTTACTGGAAGTAAGAAATGCAGTGAAATTATGTGTGGTGTGCATTTATGGGGGTTTAGTAGATTAAGTGGCAAGGGCTGCATAAGAAAGGTGGGGGAGGATTGGGATTGGGGGGGCACCAACAAGGAGCACCCAAGAGCAACAGGAGCAAGGAAAAACTCCCTTACCAAGGAAGAAACCTTGGGAAACCTTGGGGGGGGGGGGGCAGAAAGGCTAGGCAATCAAGGACATGGGTAGATAGATGGAGGAGAAATCAAAAATAATAAATAAAAAGTTCTATGGAGATGTGCAAAAGTTGGAGAAAGTCAGATGTAAGTGTGTGTGTGTGTGTGTGTGTGTGTGTGTGTGTGTGTTTGACGTGTGATGAAATAAGAAAATAAATAAAAGGTCTGTAGCATAGGCAGAGGGATTTAAAAGTGCTAAAAGTCATGTAGGTGTGTGTGTGTGTGTGTGTGTGTGTGTGTGGGTCATGAGTGCTGAGGAGTGAATGAGTGCAAATTCAGTATAGTGTGAATTCAGAGTTGGGAAATGTTTGAGAGTGCTGAGAAGTGAATGTGTGCAAAGTCAGTATAGTGTGAGTTCAGAGTTCGGATGGCCTGGGGATAAAAACTTCTCCTGAGTCTCTCAGTTCTGGCTTTGTGACTACATAGGCGTCTTCTTGATTTCAGCGGTAGGAATAATCCATTGTTAGGATGAGAAAAGTAGGCTAGACTACTAAGCCAACAACGTGGGCACAGGTTCCCTGTTAAATCCCAAGATGAAAATGCTCATTAACCAACTACTATATTCTTACTACATCAAATATTAACGTAACCTAACATATCTTAGTATCAATCTTCCACTAGCTAGCTAGCTAGCATTAACCAGTGGTTTTTGCACAGTGATTTGCACGGCTACTCGCCACAACTGCTTGTCACCTTGTATGTATTCTAAAGTTTTGAATACACCCCTCCATAGCATAATTAACTCCCTTTTGATAGCTTCTGGAGGAAAGTAAATCCTTTTTCGACCAAAACGTCCTCAAAGCCTGTTTTCATATACTGTCAGCTGCCATTGTCCACAATGTATTTCTAATCAAGTCTGGTTTGTTTGTCCGAGTTTTCACACGGTAACAATGGGGGGCGGGGCTTAGCGACAGGTCAATTATGGATGTTTTTACTTAATTAGTGTAAATATACACTGCTAATACACTGTACCTTCACTGCTAATTTGCATGTACCTTTCAACCAGTATTGCCATCAGCATAATTTCAAATCAAGACTGGTACGTCCAGATAACGTAACGTTTACATAGTAGGAGGCAATGGTTTACATGTCAAAGAAATCTTATGACAATTAAAAAGGTTTTTGGTCATATTTTCAACATTAACAATAGATTAATTAGGATTTTAATACTTTTTTGTAGATAACTGTTGATTGGCAATGACAGTCCAGCCAGTCTCTCATTCCACAGAAGACAACAGGTGCTTGCTTTGTTCAAAAGTCATAGGTGAGAGAGATAAGAAGCAAAGTATTGCTGCGTCTGGTTTGAGCACAATTGAAGACAAAGCATCTCTGTGGGTCAAGGTGCAAGTACATTCTGGTGATGAGCCTTATGAAGAATTTACTTATGTGAAAGACAGACTCGTGAGCATGACCGCACAAAGTGTTCATGCTCATTCAACTTGCAGGTTGATCAGGACACATTTAGAGAGGAAGCAAAAAGAGTGATGTGAAAGGCTGTCACAGGTGTGGATACACCTGAAGAAGTATATGGAGATGACAAACAGGACAAAAAGAAGAGAGTCTCTGAACGAGTGGTGAAGAAACCATCATATGTTTCATCTGCAACAACAGGACAAATGCAGATACAAATCCATATGCAGATTGTAGCCGAGGCCGATGCTCTGAAGAAAGGTCTTTTGAAAAGCTACATAACCAAATGACTCTACAAAATGTACCTGGAGACAAATTTGAAGTGGCAGCAAAGAGACTAAGGGCCCTATCTTGCACTCCAGCACAATTGCCTTTGTACACTGCCGCTTGTATCATTCCTATTTTGCATTCGAGCAGAATGCAGCGGAACTTTCCCTCCACAGATGCACATCGGTTAGGGAATGAACTTGCGCTCCTGGGGTGGTTCAGTGAAAAGAGGATGCGTGTTCCGGCGCAAACGTTCCCTGGTGCTATTTTGCAGTTTCAGAAAACAATTCCGCCACAGACCAGAAAAAACCTAGTCTAAAGTCAGTGGCACGTTTTTCAGATGCTATTTTAAGGGCGCATGCTTGGCAATAATGTAGCGTGGTTAAGATGTGCTTGCTCATAATTTTTCTATTGCACAGTGAGATGGAGTAAGTCTTGGGACAGAGAAGAGACGCGGGAGGGATAGGGTCTGCCGGCCCAGACTGACCTCTCTCTCCCTCAGTGAGGAGGAATGTAGGCGTAAGCTACACCTGACCCGTCAGGCTGTGACAGATGTCTGCCATCTCATGGCAATGCTATTTAATCGAAAACAAACACAAACACGCAGTGTAATTGAACGAACCTTCGGCATACTGAAGATGTGCTTCAGGTGTTTGGACAGGTCAGGAGGCACTTACAGTACAGTCCGCAAAAAGTCGCAGCATTCTTTGTGGCATGTTGTGTTTTACACAACATTTCCATGAATCATGGATGTGTTGATGACATAAATGAGGAAATATTAGAGGACATAAGGAGGCGTGATGTTGAACTGCATGTGCCGATGCCGAAGCTTATCTGACAGAAGAGCTGCATCGTCTATAGTGAGGTATAGTGAAGCAAAATAATCTCGGTCTAATGTTAGACTACATTGCAAAAATATCACCATGCATTCATAACCTCGTGAGTCAGTGAGAATGAGCCTAAAACATCAGAAAGTACAGTATGTCTTTGTGACATTTCTTTATTTACATTTTGTCAAAAAGAAAAATGCCAGCCATGTGTCAATTTCCTCCCACGCCTGTTTAACCGAAACAAATTTGGGTGGGTTTCTCCCATCCCCATACAATGCCACTTCTCTGTCTTTTACGGCCCTGACGAGAACGTTGGTCTCATCGGCTGTGAACTGTTCCTTGTGTGCACCTGGCAAATCAGCCATTATAATAGCAATCTGCCATGGAACAAACGCGCCTGTTTTTAAAGGGAATGTGAGATAATGCTCTGATTGGCTTATTGTACGTGTAATGTAGCTACTTCAGACCAACCCATTTTAGATTTGCGTCGGGCACAAAAGTAATTTATCCCGCCGTTATAATAGCAACAGCGCTTGAGATCCGCCCACAAAGCAACTTGCGTTTTGCGTTTGATACTTGTGTTTCAGATCGTTAAGATAGGGTCTTCTTTTGAGTGGACAATCATTTGATATGTTTGCTGTGGATGTATACTACCATGGAAGCTGCTACCTGTCTTTTGCCTTCCCTCACAGCCACTTAGAGACTACACTGGACAGAGAAGAAAAGGAAAAATTGAAATATTGGGCTATATTTTGGCGATCAAAAATGCATGGTCACTGGCGACCATTCAAACAAAATAGCCTACTCGCTGCTTACATCTCTGCTGCCTAGTTGCTGCTTACATCTCATGACAGAGCGTCTTCAGCTTTTCTTGGTCAGTGGTGCAATGCTTTTTAGATAGTGTGCGATAGCGATTTTTAGATCTTGCGCCAGGCCACACCTTGGGTCGTTAATTGCCACACCCCTGAGCGCATTGTTCAATAAAAGAGACGCGCATGGCGAAAAACTCGAGTGTACAATCGGAATAAGCTTTGCGTTGTGATAACAACACACTTTGTGCTGCGCTTTTAATCATCATATTAGAGCCCATAATGTTACTGAGGACTTTCTGAAATTGATCGAAAGAAAAGTGAAGGAAAGTGAAGGATAAGGAAGCTTATCCGATGAAAGATCTGCCGGAGGACATTGAATATTTGAGCACTGAAAAAATGGGTTGCAAGAGCATAGAGAGATAAAAAATGGATATCTACTATTACTGTTTCTATACTATTTCTACAAGCTATTTACTATTACTAAATCAAGTGGACAACTGGAGGGGAAGATCAGTTACAACACAGCATGAAAACAAGACGAATATTTATTTACCGCATGCAAATTAGTCAACAAAATGCTTTGCCATGATGTTCTTGTAAAGGTGAAGTGGCACATGAACAAAAAAGGTTAAAAAAATAATAATTTGCATAATGTAACTGCAAAATCCCATCTAAAAACATACTTTTGTATGATCATTTGTTATATTTGATACAATTTGAAAATTATTTGGCCACAAAGCCATTCATTTATCTGCTTACAGCTATATAATCAATACATTTCTTTATTATGCATTTATATTCACTAATGTATTCAAATATGCAAATGATCTCATTAACTACGCGTGACGTGATATAAAAATGTCCCAAGCAGAAATGGATTCTACGCAAAAAAGTACTATAGAATGAGAGAAAGTGGAATAGAACATTATGTCCAATATTCCAATATATGGTTTAATGTTCTGCATTATGTCCAATATTCCAATATGTGGTTTAATGTTCTGCATTTCTCATTAGTGGGTCACTTTGATACTAAAAGTATGATTCTATGTAATGACTGTATGATATCTGTACTGTCCCTGTGTATATCTGTGTGTGACTGTGTTTAGAGATAAGCAGGAATATTATGACTTTGCAGTGTTTCACTGTTCTGCATGGCTGCGTCAGTAGCTATCTGCTCCGGATTGCCAGGCTGCCACTAATCAGGGTCTGATTCAGTGTAGTCCACGTGACATGGGATGACCAACGCCATCTCCTGTCAGCCTGGAAGGATCCTTAAACCCTAACTATTTCCTTGTCTAGTTAGAGCAGCTGATGGATCTTTAGGTGAAGTCATGCTGTCTCTCCCTTGATGCGCATCATTGTAAATAAACTCTGTTCCTGATTTTTCATACTATTGGTCTGACTGGGTCTCTATTAAATCTATGGTATCAAAATTACCATCAAGAATCAATTGAGAAAAGTTTGGTAGTGACCTTAATCAGATCGTTCTGGGTTTTTCCCTGTCTATAATATTTAATTAGTAAACCCATGGTGGAGCAGCATCGGCAGCCTTACCACCTGTGAAAGAGTTTGGCCATGTTTGATTCCCAAACCAGACATGGCGAGTTCATTGACCTATCTGCTAAATCCAGTTAATTTGACTTTATGTTTACTTTATTAGACAGCTTTAGCACATTATAAGCTGTACTTGAGGTTTGCATTTGAGTAAGTAATGTACTTTTATTACTATATTAGCATCTACTTTAATTACAAGTTAATTTATCACTAATAGGTACACTAATAAAAGGATTCAATAACAGTGTGTTCTGTGACCACTGACTTCTAAACCACATCAGTTGCTCTCACACATGTTGTTTGTCAGACTACCAGTCACAACCTTGCGCCGCCATATCTGCTTGTCCTCAGACAGGACGACCGAAGAAGAACCAAGATTAGCTCAGGGCCAGCATCCATAGTTAGTGAAGACACAGCTACGTGTGCTTTACTCTCTTTGCCATCTTATTCTTTACATACTTTATCACCCAAGTGAAAAGGGCACGTCTGTGGGAAAATGCATTTTATTTGGAGCGATCCCTTCAGTAAGGAGAGTCAGACTGTCAGGAGGCCTTATGTAATGTATATCGTAATTACTTTGCGCCTGAGGTGTAGTCCCACAACATCATGGTCATGCATCTTGCATGTACCATAAAAGTACTGGTTTTCAGCAAAGCTTTACCAGTGACTAATCTGACATAAAGAAATCATAGAAATGAAACGAATGTACATGTTTCTGACATCACATCAATGAATGCTTCTGTGATTTGGACTCAGTTCCCAATAGAGGATAACATCAGAATGAATAGATCTTACTCTCTGCCTACATGGCAGGAAGACAAAGAAAAATCTATTGGACTGAGCTTGTGTGAACAAATGTTGGGAAAGGGGCCAGTGTTGTCTTGTTAAACTTCCCTTGTGTGTCGTTTTGCTCTGCAGTCCACTGGAAGAAAGACACAGTGCTGACCAAAGGGAAATTTAAAAAAATGGGTGTGTAGGGAAGGGAGTTGGACCCAGTATAGGGCTAATCGATCGGTGGGCTTGTGGGCCGGTGATGATTAACAATCCAGAGAGAGGTTAATAATCCAGAGAGAGGTTAACTGCAGACAGACAGACCCATCTCTGCGTTGGCAGATTGCTCAGCGGTCACTCTTGGTTACATAACAGCCGATTAACGGTGCACAGTCCAAACTGCCTTTGACTATACCCCCCTTTTTTTTAAGACAAGGTTCATTAAACGAACACAACTACCAATACCATTACAATGCTTCAACATGTAGCATGAAAGACTGACAATGATTTCTTTGTTTTTGGGGAGAGCCATCTGATCCCACCGATGTGATTCCTGTTTAAAACACATGCTGTTCCCCGGGTAAAAAAGTGAGCCACAAAAGAAAGACAAACACAAAGGAAAAATTAATACAGAGGGGATGTAGTTGTAGAGGGAGAGAGAGAGAGAAAGAGAGAGAGAAAGACATCTATACGCTTCAGGGGTCTTACAGGGTAGAGGTTTCCCCTCTGTGTTTCTAATAATAAAAACAACTGCTGACAGAGCAGCTACCAGCCACAGGCCACATGAAGGCCTGAGTCTCTAAATACCCCCTCTGTCTCTGTCTCTCCCTCTCTCTACTTCAACTTATCTCTATCTCTGTATCTCTTTCTCTCTCTCTCTAACCATGCAGCATCCATCTTTAACTCACCCATCTCTCAGTCTCTCTCTCTCCACTCCACTCCACTCTAGCCCTAACACATCCACATCTCTCTCTCTCTCTCTCTCTCTCTCTCTCCACTCTACTCTACCTCCTCTAGCTTTAACCCATCAACATCTCTCTCTCTCTCTCTCTCTCCACTCTACTCTACCTCCTCTAGCTTTAACCCATCAACATCTCTCTCTCTCTCTCTCTCTCTGGCCCTACAGCTTTATTCTCCACTCTCCCTCCTCCAACTTTAAAGCAACACCACACAGTAATTTACAGTTTTTTTCAGTTGCTTTGGTGCTTTTCTCACATCACTATTAAGATTTGCACAGCAGTTAGTGCAATTCTCAAAACAATTAGTGCAAACTGCAAAACCTAGTGGATGACCTGCAAAAGCACGTCACTTGCTCAAAATGGATAGTCCATTCCTCAAAAACAGGTATTCATGTCAATGAAACTGTCAGTGTCATCAAAATGAGAAGTCTTGACACCATCGTTTATGAACAAGATAGTCAAATGGCTTTGTCATGTTTTCATTATGACAGTTTTCTCAGTGTTTTCCAATGCAAAAAAAGGTCAGAACTTGGTGACACTACCTGAACATGCTCAAGACAGCACTATACAGTACTTGTACAGGCATTTGAAATCTACAGTAAAGTTACACATTGCTGTAGTTACGTGAGTAAGTGAGTACAAGACACTGAATACGTACATTTTTACTGTATGCCCTTCGCAATTCTACAGCATTGTGATAGAATTTGATAACTAGTTCAACAATTTTGTATGTAATGACTCAAGCAATGAAATGAAGACTATTAGTTTTATTGGGAATGACTATTCAGCATTCATAAGTATAGTTCATTTTGACTGAAATGACATAAGCAAATGATAATGTTAAAAAACAGCAGAGAATTGTATGAAAGCAACTGATACATGTCCAAACGTATTTGCAATTTGTTCAGAGGAAGGAGAAATTGCTACTATGATGTGCACAAATGACTAAATGTTGTGGAGGTTGAACTAATAGTTATGAGAATTTTCATTCTGATCTGAAAAAAGCACCAAAGCGACTGAGAAAAACTGTAATGCTAGAATTGAACATGTTTGCAATGCTGGAATTGGCTAGTTTAGCGGTCATCTTCATAACACCCCAAGTAAACACAACAGCCATTCACACTAGTTGCCCAGGCTATGCACTAAGTAGTTTTGTGCCTCTATATGGATTATCCCATCAAAAGAAAAGAAACGTTTTCACAGCAAGTCGCCAACCATATAGCCGTAAAGACACTAGTTATCATGCTGGGAAGCTTGATGCATGAAGCATGACTTTTGACATGATAGGAACTAAAAAAAACTTGAATAGCCTTACCATTGAAAATAATCTGTCATGCAAACTTTTTAACAACTTTCTGTTTCCAATGTGCTTTAAAGAATGCACATAGACAGTCAGACCACGACACATTAATTTATTATTATGTTAAAATGGGCAGAATTCACACAGTGGCGAGTGGACTGACTTAACCAGTGTGTGTATGACATTGGTCTTACACAGTGACAAAGGTGTTACATGATGTATTGAGGCAGTGGCTACCAAACACCTGAATGCTTGTATTACAGGCGGTAGAGTCTTTACCTGTCCTGCAGTGTCATACAGTCCCAGTAGATGCTGCCTCCCAGACACAGTCACATTCACTGCGAGAGAGAAAGAGAGAGAGAGAGAGGGAGAGAGCAGGGAGAAAGTATTAAAATGCTGCTCCCATAAACCACTTGATTTGGTGAAGTCAAACAGCATGGTAGTCCCTGCATACTTACGTGCTATAGTTATATGTGCCATAAATGAGAATTAACAGCACTCAAGTCAAAACACACATGTTATTACAGTTCTTACAGAAATTAAAGTCTTTTGGACTCGATAAGGCTTAGACATACAGTACATGACTCACCAGATTATAAATGGCTGAATAATGAAATAAGAAAACTGGCATCTGACCACTTTGTCTTTAAATGGAAATAGTGGAATTCTAGTTTTGTATCTAACCAGTGCTACTAATGCTGATGCACCAGTAATCAGGAGACTGATCAACCAAAATTAAACACAATCATGCTAATGCTAATGTTTCCTAATGCACCTCCATGCACTGACTGTGGATCAGGTGAGGTAACACCTACAGACTAACTCTGCTCCATGCAACAAACAGTGTGCTTTAAAGTGGAATAGCTGTTGACATAGTTGACACACACAATCAAGACGACAGGGTCGAGCGTGTGTGTGTGTGTGTGTGTGTGTGTGTGTGTGTGTGTGTGTGTGTGTGTGTGTGTGTGTTTCCAGAGGGCCTTTAGGACCGTCTATTGTGCTCGCGTGTTGACAGAGCCCGGAAGGAAGCAGTTGAGAGGCAGCACGGGCAGATCCTTTGACTGATTGTCTCGCTCTTCCGCCTCCTGTCGGGGAGAACACTGCCACTGCACACGTGCACAACACCGCTGCATTAAACAGACCTCAGCTGCTTCCTGCCTTTGACTCGTACACACACACACACACACACACACACACACACACAGAGCCAAGCCATTCAGCTGCAGTCCCACACCAGACTTCTCCACCATTCCATAAAGATTACACTAATATAGCCCGAGTGGGAAAGCCGTTAATATTTGGCTGTCTCACTACACTCAGGCAATATGACAGAAGAGGTCATTCCAGCAGTGTGAATGCAGACAAAAATGTTTACAATGCACAGAGCAGTAAAATGCAGACAACTGTTAGAGGCGCCTTGAACTTGAGAAGGGTCCTACATTAGGACTTGGCCTTGTATGTTTAAGGGTATGAACCAATTTATCAATATGTATGTTCTAAGAAGAGTACACATGCCATTGTGTTATAAGATGTGTGGTTGCTTTTGTTTGTTTGTGGTATTGTTAAGCATTTTGCACTACTCAGCACGAAAGGCTCTGTACAAATAAAGATTAATTGATTAACTAACTAACTAACTAACTAATTGATTAACTAATCAATTAAGTAATTGAAGATGATGAAGGTGGCAAGTGCCACACTGAAGAACAGTATCAGGGTCCAACAACCATTCTGCCGTTGAGTAGCACTGTGCCACAACGATCCGTCATTCTGGTATTTCACACCCTGTGACGGAAGAGAGAATTTATCTTCACCTCCTCCCACTCCTCGCTCTTTTCACGTATACTTCTGTAGTGTCTGCAAAATTAAACAATCCCCCACCCCCCTTCATCCTCCTGCTCCTCCTGTTTGGGAAACCGCTGATGTCGTGGCTAATTTTAGCTTTAGTGTTAGCTTCTGCCAAGCATCACCGACTGAAACAAAGTTGATGGGGCGCCAAATGCCTGGGGCCAGACCTCAGAGGGAGGAAGGGGGATGGGGGTGGGGGCACATGGCAGGCATTTAGGGGCAACTCGGGTCTGAAGGTGCCCCCCGTGGGGGTCACGTTCTGTCTCCTATCTGGTGGAGCCGGGCAGAGTCCATGGTGACAGGCCAGGGGCAGAGGCGACGGCCAGGGGCCAGGGGGACGGGTGTCATGTATGGCAGCTGCGGAGGGACACAAAAGCTTTTGCAATTTGTTCTGCTTCGAAGGATCTCCTCAGGACTGAGAGAGAGAGATAGAGCTACAGAAAACAGGAGAGGAAGAAAAAAAAAGGGTGTGACATGGCCCCAGAGGGCCATGTCGCTAGGCTTCCTGTCGTAACCCATCAGCTGTTTCTGACAGGCTGCTTTTGCAAGCAAGTGCCTCCATTCTCCTCTTCTCTAGGGGGGCTCAGCTAAATAGGGACTCCTCACATGGGCCGTTTACTCTGACTCCATCTTTCTCGCTCCATCTAATCTCTCCTACCTCCTAGAGAGCAGCAGACTTTCAAGCTCATCTGGGCTCAATACCCTCTAGTTAAAGCAACAGTATGTATTTTTTAGCGTCTTTTAGAGGTATGTTTTTAAAGGGAACTAGTGTTTCATTCTCAGTTGACTTGTGATTATACAATGTTCCTGTGAAGGAACTGCGGCTATTGCTGTGATGGATACTGCTATTTACACTAGCTCTGTGTGTATTTAAGAACAGCTTTTACATTGGTGCCAAATACACTTTCATCTGGGCCCACTGTACAGTACTATTGGTGCTTGTTCGCCTGGTAAGCCTTGCTTTGTAAGTCAAGCCTGTTTACTTTTAGCTGAATAGCACAACTGTATGAGACATAAAACTCCTTCTTTTGTTCTTTTGGCTTTCAGATGGGAGTTGATGCTGGAGTGGACTTGGCCTTGGGGCGTGTTCAAAATAGAAAAACAAAGGCAAACATTTGTGAAAATTTTTGAACAAGTTTTTTCGTTTGCTTCGAGTTCACTGAAATTGTCTGTGAACACACACAAAGCGGGGGGTTAGGCTAACGCCTTAATCAAAAACATTTGAAATGTTTACACAAAAACGTCGGAAGAAAACGTTTTCACCTGATGTCGAATTTGAATGCACCACTGATTAGAACGGGTGCTGAATCAGTGAGCTGTGGCACGTGAGAAGAAGTCATGGGAACGGTGAGGAGAGAGATACCTACAGATGTGGACAAAAAGAAAGACAGTGAGAGACAGAGAAGAGAGGAGGAAGAGAGAAAGAGAAAAAGAAAGAAGGGGAGAGGAAGTGGGTGAAACGGAGACAGAGGAAAATCCCCTTTAGTCGTTCCTGATGGAGCGCAGCACCGGAGGGTGGGGGCCCCCGAGAACCGCGCTGGACGCCCCCTCAGCTGTTACGTCCGGTCAGCTGCCTCCCACTATGGGGCTGAACCCCCCCCAACACACATACATACACACACACTATAACACCACCACCATAACACCACCGCCTCCACAAACACAACACTGCACTGCACTAGGCCTGAGGAAGGGAGCTTGCAGAAGGTCTGCAACGCTCCAACTCCTGACATCCTCATGAGGCCTTCTGTCTCCATCCAACACCAACACAACCTCCATCACCACAGGGCGTTTACAGTGTTTAAACTCTAGACGCTAAAATCGAAGCTTTTCCCTCTCTCTATGCTGCTACCAACCCCACCAGGTCCACAAGAGCAACTGTGCGAAGGGCTGCAAATAGAGTGCTCTAACTCCAGTGCTAAAACCAGCGAGGCCCTCTCTCTCTCTGCCAGCAATAACCCCAACTGTGTACTGAACCTGGGAGAGGGATTTAGGGAGCAGCGTGTGTAACTCCAGACATCCTCGTGCTAAAACCAACCCTCCTCCAAGGCCTCTTCTTCACAGGCTCTCTCTAAGGAGCACCATGCCTCAGATGCCCTCAAGGATCAACTCGTTCTACCAATAAAAACACACACACATCTACACACACACACACACACACACACACACACACGTTAACCTTCATTAAAGGCAGCTTAAGTGAAAGAAAAACAAATCAACTGAAGCTAAGTCCTTGGCGTCTTCGTCTGATTTCAGCTCAAGCCAATGGAACACCTAATAATATCACACAACAAACATTAGAACAGGACACAAGTGTGTGAACAAGTTATGTAAAGACATCCAGTGCAGTTTTGGGTTCTAGGGCTCCCCCTAAACATAAAATATTGATGTTTGACAATGAGTATTGGTGGTTAATATTTAGTTGCTCTTCGCTAAAGTATTGAGTGCTTATATTATGTAAAAAAACATGAAGACAGCACACTTACTTAACTTTTGAGTTTAATGCTTCTTATGGTTTATTTAATCAGTTTGAAAGTCCCAATAGGCACATTGAAGCATATATTGTATCAGAGAATGATGGCCAACCAGCACATTTCCAGAGACAACTGCGTCGCTCAAAAAAAGCTTTAATTCTTGTCTGTTCTCAATCTCACACTCACTTGGGGTCTGCCAGAGTGGGTAGCCATCTTCGCACTTCTGGATTGCTTTTCATAGTCTAGCAAAACTACAAAAACATTAATTAATCAATGTTATTAATCCCATACTTTTTCACAGCCAAGAGCTGAGGATGTCCATTGGGACCAGACGCACGGTTCTCAGATCAGATAGTGCAGAGCAGACACACAAGCCTGAGGTGGGAATAGCGTGATTACCACGATAACGCGTTCTAGATACAGATTAAATAAAAACGCCCATCGCCTAGACACACACTGCACAGGGGCACAGACTGCATTAATTATACATGTTAAACAAATGAGAAAGCCTCATATGGTAAAGGGCTCCATACGACAAGGGACCTCAGCTCATCAGAAAAACTCAAATTCAATTAATCACCCACTGCAGTGCATCCAGAAGCAATCTCAACTTCTAATTACATGTGTGTGTGTGTGTGTGTGTGTGTGTGTGTGTGTGTGTGAGAGAGAGACGTGCTTATGTAAAGATACACCTTCAGTCCACTGTTGAAACATGTGTAGACACGCAGAAGGGAGTGTATGTAACTGCCAACCTGTTACCCATGTTTTTGTCTCTCTTTTTAAATTTCCTGCAAGCTCTTTCTGCCGACGCCTTCCTTTATCTGAAGGGAAGCCACTGGGGTCGACCAGGGGGGAGGCCAAGAAACCAGGAAGTGAATGGATGGAAGTGAGAGATGCTGAGAGTCTGGCTGAACTGCCTTGTAAAAAGCCAGACAAATTCAAGTCTCTGCAGGAACCTGTGTCTGCAAACTTAAATCTAATTGTTTCCATCCTTCCAAGCCATGGACTTCCAGACTAAGGAGACACCATTCTTTATGTGGACGTGCCCTGTTGTTTACAAGGCTTCCCCAGTGGACTGGGACCCCAGACGTGACCACAGAGAGTAATTCAGTAGATAGAGCTTCAGAGTCTCCTCTTTTAATTGTCAAAGAATAGAAGCATATCTTCCCTGCTGTGATACCAGAGGCATACACCTACCTACACCAACACCTTTTTATGCTCTGCAGTTTTAACTGGCAATCTTCAGACCCCACAGCTGTCTGGTCACACTGTGACACTGTGCAATTTTAACATGATTTCAGCCTTGAATGAATCGGTCGGATCCGACAAACTCCTGTTCGACCTGTTGTGCAGTTTGAGCAGGTTCACAATGCCCGATTAGACGACGTCTAAATCAGCGTTCCAGCTCATATCCGATCCAAGTGGATTTCTGGCATGTCAGAAATGTTTTGCTGTTTGTCTTGCTGTGTGAGTAGTTGTACGTACAATGTGAACACAGCAACTGTTTCCATGACACGCTTAGTGTGAGTTACCACATCATATGCGACTGAAACGTGCAGTGCCTGCCTGGCTTTGAGCTGCTATCGTGTCTGTAAAATGTTTAGTGTAAGTCACCATTGTATGTGACTAAAACACGATGTCTAGCTGGCTTTAGGCTGATATCTCATGGAAAGGATGCTTGTGGATCTCTCTCTCTTCTCTTTGCCAGCCAGGGCTATACAATGCCAGTGCAAAGTACCTCATGTCCCACCTTCAGGGCGTGCAGAGAACATTGGCAGAACAGCCCACCTCAAGCTCCATTGCCACACACTGGCAATAATCTCCAACTGCAAAACCCCAAAACCAATGGAGTGGAATTTAATTACAGGTTTAATATCACCCCCCCCTCCCCACCACACGCACACACACGCACACACACACCCTCGCTTGTCTGTATGATAAGCTCAGACCCTGGCGACCCGGTAGCGCAATATCAACTGCAGATTGGGTGATTTGCTCCGGTGGGCTGGGGAGCCATGCGAGACTATGACTCATTGCTGGGGTATTAACAGCCACTGCGTTGTGGTGCGGGAATGTCATCTGTTTGTTTTGGCCCGGGAGTTCTGATCCGGTGGGATTTAAGGACAGAAAAGCACAGACTGACCCATTCCCCATCCCAACCCCCCTTCAATTCTCTTTCCCCACCATCCTCTTCCTCCAACAACAACCCCCCACAAACACATACAAATACACACATTCTCACCCAACCATCCACTCATACACTTTTTTATATACACCCAAACACCCACTCACATATTCCCCCAACCCCAGATACATTTTTGTACACACACACACACACATACCTCACGCTAATTCAAGAGGAAGCAACAGTGCACAGTAGGTCACAATGACGTCCTGGGAGAGAAGGGAGTTCCATGTTACTTAAAGGATTGTGTGCCAAAACTGGTACTGCAATCACTTTCAAATTACTGTAGAGCGGTGTATCCCCTCCCCCTCTCCCCTGACTCGAGGTTGCCAACCCAGATGCTGAAACACGACTGACTTCGTGATTAGTAGATAGGTGGAGGGTGGCGCATCAGGCCAAAACACAACATGACATGACAAAACACAACATCAACATCAGTTGAGGGCTGCAACTTCACTTTTTAAATGACAATATCCTGGCCAGACTACTGTTGTCAGTGATATAAGTATTTGAAATGAACATGATTTCTTAATGTCTAGTGACATATCAGGGTCATTTTATGATTAATTGAAATACATTTCTTACATACGATTCCTTTAAAGTTCATTCAGTTGCTCTTCACCATGTACACAAAAAGCCCATCAAACACACAAGACCTATCAGGGAGGTTCAAAAAGGTCAACAGTGCAGCAAGCAATTTAGGAAAAAATACCCTAAAATATAATCGCTAATTGTAATAAAACCATTATAACATTATAATATAAATCCTATAACTTTAATATATTATATGATATTATATTATATTGTGGAGTTGAAAAAAACCCTTCGGATGACAAGTTAAATCACCTCTGAGTCACCAGTCCTTACTGACTACGGAGGAGACAGGAAAGGGGCACGCCTCATAAAATATGATGATGACACTCTCATCATCTTCCTCCACCACA
This sequence comes from Alosa alosa, assembly GCF_017589495.1. NCBI lineage: Eukaryota > Metazoa > Chordata > Actinopteri > Clupeiformes > Clupeidae > Alosa > Alosa alosa. Next base: position 10,121,046 of record NC_063196.1, read on the forward strand.
GCAGCAGGGAACTGTTCTGAAGAAAGAGGAATTAGCGCTGATGAAACGGTAACTGCCACTAAAATAGAGCGCAAACAAAAAAGTGAACTTCCACCTCATACTACTAGGTATACTACTGACAAGGGTGCATTGGTGGCAGGGCAGAAAAAAAAAAAAAAAAATGACTTTCACCAGAATGTTTCAAAAAATAATTGTGTTATCAAATCTAATTATTTTACTCTTCTACCATAAGCTTAAACCTAAAGCCGACTGGTACCTTGAGTAAATTTAGGGGAGCGAATAATATATTTCATACTGATTGGGCTTTAAGTTGGTGGGATATCACTGGAGTTTGAACTGCAGCGGTCAGCATGGAATCCAGTACTGTTGTCCTTGGCTCTGCCCTGTCCTTTACTGCCAGTATGGTGCCGTCTTAGTTTCAAATGTTGAATGCCGAGTTTGTGACATCACCTCCCGGATCTCTACAGTGCAAATCTGCTTCTCTAGAATTACACTGCAAGCTGCAATGTCATACATGTATGTCACAAATATGCACACCTAATCAATTCAAAACTCAAATAAGCAAATCAATTCAAGGTTTATTTCATTAATTCATTTTCATGGGTTTACAGGGTCAAACAAAATGGACTGATTTATCTGCTCTTAGCATAGAGGGAGAGCAGTCCCTTTGCTCACCATTCAGAGGACCAAGATACCGACCAACACCATCATCACCAGCACAATCACCGCCAAAAGGCTTCCATGACTTGAAGCCAATGCCCTCCTTGCCACGCTATAAATTCAAGATGGCAGCCGTGATAAAAACTCTGCAACTGCCATTGCACTGTTTTTCATTTAACACTAATACTAGTGGCCCCGGCACAATCGTGGCCATTCACTGTGGCACAAAGAGTGTCCTGTGCTCCTTGGCCGGGGCTCGAAGGCACTGTGTCACAATTCGCCCACTTTATTATGATGCTGGAGTCCAGGCCCTGTCCATCTGAGGGGGAGTCGGGAGGCTAGATGTGAATGGGCCCGATTTATTGGCCTGGCGGGGTTTTCATTCTGTCCCCCTGTTGTGCGAGCAAGAAGAATGCTTGCTTCTCTTCCTCCTTCACTCCCTCTCTCTCTCTCTCCCTCCCTCCCTCCTTCCATCCCTCCCTCCCTCCTGTGCTTTCTCTCTGTGTGAGAGTTAGCCCAGTGTTTGTGTGAGAAAGGGAGTGTGTGTGCGTGTGTGTATGTGTGTGTGTGAGAGAGAGGGAGTCAGAAAGGGAAGGAGTGAAGTAAAGATGCACGCATGCTTCTATTCAGCTGGTGAATGTGTGTGTGTGTCTGTGTGTAGGGTGAAGGTCACTGAATGGCCAATGAACCATCAACGGAAAACACACCTTTTTACTCACATCTATTCTTACTCTGCACGCACACACAGAGAAAAGGAGGGAGAGAGAGACAGAGAGAGAGAAAGAATACATGAATGGAGGTTATGGATGAACGGTTCTCGAACATCATCCACCTCTGCTGGGTACTGGCAGCATTGTGGTGGCAAACCTTAGTGAACCTGCATCCTGAAATTATATTCAAGAAAAAAAACACAAACTACTCCCCCCCCAAACACACACACACACACACACACACACACAAATAAACCTCTTTGACAGACTTTTGGATCATCAGTGTCCCATGAACTAAACAGAACTAAGCAGAAATCTATTCCACATTTGCTGATGAAGTATAGTCTATGTTCATGTTTTACTGGTGTCGTCTAACTGAGCAACTTTGTGGCAGAGTGAGTCCGACTTTGAGATGCAGGCACATCTGTTTTCCAGCGCAGCTTAGACGCACAAATTACAGCGTGTCCCGGGGGCTCTTTTCCTGGAGAGCCCAGCTTGCTGCACCCCATGGGAGACCAGCTCACTGAACAACGGCCTTTACTCAGCTCCGCTCAGCTGCAGCTCAGCCCCCCCCCCCCCCCATCACCTGATTCATTCCTCCTTCTGGACTCTTTCTCTCTCTCCCTCTTCCTGTCCAGTTTGATGGTCTCCATCTTACTCCTTCACTCCTCTAGGCTCTCTTTTCATTGCACTCTCTCCGTTTTCCTGACACGGGAATGTTTCTATTCCTGATCAACACCATCATTCCTGGACTCTTATTCTCCAGGCTCTCTCTCTCCCTCGCTTCTCCCTTTCTCTATCCATGATCCAACTCTATCATTCCTTCTTCAGAGTTCTCTCCCTCTATTTTTCTCTCTCTCTCTTCCAAGGAGACTGTTTCCATCCCTGATCAATTCAAACAAATCATCTCTGGTCTCTCTGTCTATTTCTCTCTCTATCTCTCTCTCTTTCTTCCTGTCCAGCTAGCTCAAGCTGTTTATCCCTGCTCAACCTCTATCTCTCCATCTTCAGGGAATCACTCCTTCATCATTCCTTCTGTCTCTTTTTCTCTCTTTCGTTCTCTCTGCCTGTTCAGTGACACTGTCTTCACCCCTTGTCCACCTGAATCACTCCTCTCTCTGATTTCTTGCATTCTTTATCACTCTCCATCCCTCTCTCTCCACCCCCCCCCCTCTCTCTCTCTGTCCAGTGAAAGTCTCTCCCTCCTCCTCATTACTTAGTGACTCATACATGACTAATAAAACAATTCCAGAGTGACCGGTTATAAGAATCCCACATTCCGGACACATCAGTGTCTTTCTATCCAAAGGGTCGAGGTTAACCGACGCAAAAAAAATGGCCACTTCACACTTGACTTGACACTGGTGGAAAAAATTACAGTTACCTGAATCATGCAAAAGCTTCATGAGGTGCCACTCCTAGTCTACTTTCTTACTCTAGTTCTGATAAACGTGTGTGTGTGTGTGTGTGTGTGTGTGTGTGTGTGTGTGTGTGTGTGTGTGTGTGTGTGTGTGCGTGTGCGTGCGTGTGTGTGTATGGTGGGGACTAGACTATTTACTTCATTGGCCCACTCTGAGTAAACATTACTGATTTGATCACACTTGTACACTTTTGTAATTCTACTTTTAATGCAGCTGCTGTGGCAATGGCCGAATTGTCTATTTTGGGAATCGTTGCTCCTGCATATGCAAAATCCCTTATTCAATCTGACATAAGGCGTGACCTATTTATTCTGGATAGCTTGCATATAAAAAACTCAGTTTGAGAGTTTTTTTCTGATATTTTCTTTCTGGTTTGTTGAGTAAGGGGGATTAGACGGATGGAAACTGAGCAGGAGTCCTGTTATTTTGAAGACCTTTCCAGAACACATCTTCCACCATGCAAACCCAGATCCAAAAATGATGTCACCCTTTCCAGGGGTGATATTCCAGTCGGCCACTGCCAGACAACAGTAAAAGATATTGCTATTCCCATGATTACAGTATTCCACGTCAACTCTTGCACTGCTTTAGTTGAGATTCAGTTGATTACAGTAAAAATTGCCATATTTACCATAATAAAGATCAAACATCTTCTTTCCTTATTCTGATCATTAAGGCAACTATTGAAAATGACAAAAATAATGCTTTAGTTCGAGAATTTAACTCTGTAAAAAGGCCTTTAGGGTATTTGTGGCTATGTTCACATGTAAGAATGTGTGTGTGTGTGTGTGTATGTGTGTGTGTTTACACATGCATGTGTGCTTATACCCATGTTAGTATTTACATTGTTGCAAGTGAAGTCTGACATGTGCTTCCAACTTATGCCGGCCTTACACCATACGATTTTCGAGCGATTTCACAGTCGGCGACTAAATTTCCTGAGTCGGAATGAAATCATGGGAGTTTTACTGGAGTCTCGGTGAGCTCCCTCAACTAGTTTTGGCGTTACAACAATATCAAACATGTTTGATATTATCGTAAGTTATTTAGTCGTGGTTCATGCAAATAGTGACGTGAACAATATAAAAAACAATAGTGACCTCTCTTCAAAGGTGAAAGGCAAAGTAGGCGTCAGCTGTAGCCTATATGATTATTTGTTATTTTGTTTCTTCTAAATTATTAGTCGGCTATTCCACGTGACAGAACAACTCTATGTCGGTTAGGGATGTCACACATGAAACAATGCTCCAGAAATATGAAAATATGACTTTGAGTAGGCTATCATTTGAGTTCCTGTTGATATAGTGCAGGATGGGAAATCATTTAAAGGAATATAGTTGCAGTTTTGTAAATAGTGATCTTGGAAGATCCCTAGTCGTTGCAAAATCATAGTCTGTGACTTAACTCCATTACTTGTCTTTAGATGTGAGAGGGTCTGAGACTGTAGTCTTTCAAAAATCTGTTCCGAATCTTTTCAACGTCTTCTGGTGTAAGGATGGCATTACTTGACTTCTAGTCCATAAAAGCCAGCCACACACCAAGGTAACCTGATACCCACTGTATTAGTAAGACCAATCAAATGCTCTCTGTGCTTCTGATGCATCCTTTACGGGGTCAGAAGTTGTGCACCTGTTTGTAGGGGTGCTACACTCAGGCAGTCCCTGTGCTAGTTATCTTTTTGTTATGAGCGGTGCAGCATTTAGAGTTATTGTGTCATCTTTCTGCTGAATCACTTCATCTCATATTTCCGGGCTTGTTAGAAATCTCCCATTCAGACTCCATGTTGAGAGGGGAATTTTGGAATTGACCTCAGCTCAACTATGTAATTACAAACTGACCCTTCACAGATTCAGACCATTCATGTGATGCCGACCAGGGGTTTTCCCCCTCATAGAGACAAAGCTTTTGTGCTCTGGTGTGTTTGTGTGCTTGAGTACATGAGTGAGAGAGAATTTTCATGAACACTAGTGTGCATAGTATAATGTGTGTGTGTGTGTGTGTGTGTGTGTGTGTGTGTGTGTGTGTGTGTGAATGTACACAAAAATGTGGTTCATGTACGACTGAATAGGAATTACTTTAGCAAATTGAGACAAACCATCAATTGAGTGTTTAAGCTGAGCTTATCTTTGTTACAGCACTTTGTTTCTGCTAAGACATCAGAACTAGTCTGCTATGGATCCAGTTGTATGATATAGGCACATCTGTGTTCATGCCTGGGCAGGGCAGTCATTTTAACAATAAATATATAGGTTGTTGCACTTGTAGATCTACTAGGCCGTGGCAAAATTTAAATGTCATATTTCACAAATATTACAGGAGGACGACCACCTGACCCCACCCGATCCCACCAACACACATGTGTGCACGTACGCACGCGCACACACACAAACACAAACACACGCACACACAAGTTATCCCAAACATTGACCATAGCACTCAAAAGCCCTCGTGATAAGAATCAAACTATAGGAAATTATTCACAATTATGTCTTACTGTTAGGTATAAGACAATTTATGTGTCATGTGTCAGGCATATCAACAGGTTGTCTAACTGCTGCATTGAAACCTGTAGCCTGAACGAGGCTCGCTCTGACATTTGCGTTTTCATTCATCCTAAATAGGGAACACGTTGCACTGCGCGACAAGGACATAGAACCTCTGTCTGCTGTTTACCAGGCCGTTGTCCTCGGACTGGCAGTTGCTCATCTCCTCTTTCAGTCGTCTATTCTTGGGTCTAGCTTGGCCCCCGACTCTCGAATTCGTGCTTGTGGCAGACCACGCTCCGTTATTTAAAATCCCCTTTTAAAAGCGCCTATCCTGGATCGCGCTCTAGCGGATGCCAATCAAAACCACGTCCTCTTACCTGCATAATGATCGAATACGGTCGGCACATATTCCTCTGGGAAAGCATCGTTGGCGTAGCTCATCAGCAAACAGGTTTTGCCCACAGCTCCGTCGCCCACAACCACGCACTTTAACATCTTTTTCACAGTGTGTCCAATACTGTCATTTTTACCCCCTTCTTCAGTCAGGGCTGTGGCATTCTGCCTAATCCGGCGGGTAGGCATGGCAGACGTAAAATCCACACACGTCTGCTTTCACTGTAAATTGTCTATTCAGTGGACACGCTGCGCAGAATCCCGTGCGCAAACGGATCATAAACAACTTTGCTGTTTTGCTTCTGAAGGTCCCGTATTGTTATCAAAAGTGCCGTGATAACAGGTCGCTATGTTTATTGCCACACCCTTATTGTGTAGAATGAGATGACCTAAGTTGTTGGTCCACACCTCTGTAGCTCACGGGAGAGACCTATGGCGAATTCACGAAATCAGTTGCTCAGCCGCGCACACACCATCCGGTCACGATATAGATTCCAACTCCGAGCACACGAACATTTTGACCGGCTTTTGTGGGCCTGCCTCTCTCCTCTAAATTCTTCAGATTCGCGCTCCCTAGTCCTCCTCGCGGGGTTTGCTATGTCTGTGTCAGGAAATCATGGGTTTCCTTGCGAATTCCATATTAGGTAGGAGTGGGTTGGGAACAATAGCAGCTCTGTCCTTACACTCAACAAGGGAACTTTAGCAGAACCGTAGGGGAGGGAGGGCTCGATGGCAGAGGAGGGGGAAGTTAATCCATAGTCCCCAACACCGCTTCCCAAACCAATAGAATTTCAATGACGACACTGGAAGTGGATATCCCTGTTTAACGTGGTGCTTGGGACAGGGGGTGCGATTAACCTACGCCAATGTCTAGTAAATATGCGGAGCGCAGTCGTAAAGCCTGCTGAACTCCCTCATTTTTATCAGTCTTTGTCCGATATCTGCCGAGTGTTTTTGCAGCTGCTGAAATTACACACTCACGCCGACACGTGTTGGGGGCTCCGCTTCTCTCTCTCTCTCTCTCTCTCTCTCTCTCTAGCTCTCTCTCTCTCTCTTTCTTTCTCCCAGTCAGCATTGTGGCGTTTTATGGCAAGTTTATGTAGCGTATTAATATTCAAGATGCTATAGACAACTGGTGTAAATTGTTATAATATAAAGTTTGTTGCAGAGGCATAATCAGCAAGGGATATCTCTAGGCTACACTAAAAGGGTCCATTAAGGGTAAAATAACACTAATAACCTATCTATGTAAAACGTACACTCATTTTCAGAATCAAACTCTGCCAGAGTCCCGGTCAAGACGGCAGCAATGATTTAATTGGGAAAGAAAGTGAATAGACAACATGGGACATGAACACAGTCCAAAGACACAGAAACAGAGACAACAAAGGCTATGAAGAGCTAAAAGAATAATGAACATGAAATAGTACACTATCAGCAGTGACACTGTTCAGTGTAAGCTAACTTTAAAGTACTTTTAAGAACATTTAAGGAAGGTAAGGAGTCCAAGTTGAGCGTGTGTTGAAGCTCATTCCAGGCATGTTCGTGATATTGTAGACTGACTCCTCCAGCTTGCATGAAGAACGAGTGCTGTATGTAGTAGGACGAAATGACAGAAGACTGCAAATATAACAGGGTACATAACATAACAATAAGGCATTTGCTATAAAGTAGGGCTGTCAATCGATTAAAAAAAGTAATCTAATTAATTACATACTCTGTGATTAATTAATCTAAATAACCTAGGGGAAACAATGAAAATAAATTAACACTCCCCTCAATGTCAACACTTATTTCTTTGCATTGATGTGCGACTATAGAGTTGATTAACTCCGGTGATTTGCAAATTCCTTGCTGCAGACATTGCAGAGGACTTTATTTTCAACACTTTATTTTTTATCAACACCATCAGGCCGTTTTTTAAAAGTAAATGTTCCAATCAATGATCCAGGCAGCACGTTTTCTTCTCTCTCCTTCATTTTACAGTCTAATTTTTACTGACTAGAACGGCTCAGGGTCAAAGGTCATACGAATCCATTAATCTGCACTAATTTTTTTAATCAGTTATTTTTCTCAGATTAATTAATCGAAATTAATCAGTTATTTTGACAGCCCTACTATAAAGATTAAAATATGGATTGTTCTTCTTAAATGCAATGAAGTCCATTGAACCTTTTCATACAATATACAATGTGTTGCAGAAGGTGCACCTGTTACAAACCGCAAGGCAGAGCGACAACATCCAGTTTCTTAAGGAGGCACAGAGAGGTATACATATATATTATGTCCCCATAATCTAATGCTGAGAAAGGTACTTTGGACTAGTGTTTTTGCAGTAAAAGGAAAGCAATTATTTAAACGGAAATAAAAACCTGAAATAAAAACTTGGGTCTCACCTTTTATATATAGGCTATATATATGGACTTCAAAGGATAACTCGTCATCAAGCTACATGTCAAGGTATTTATAGGAGGTTACCCTCTCTAAATGAGTGCCATCTAAGTAATGTGCGGTCAGAGTGTGACCGTGCCCGTGTGAAATTTAGTTTTCTTGGTATTTAGTGCCAGTTTTAATTTGACTAAAGACTTAAACCCGGCCATCATGACGGAAATATCAGAGTCGGAGTTTAGTTTCTATTAAAGTCGAAAGTCGAGTTCGTATTACACTATGTTGTTTACATTAAACTTTCCCCACATGAAAGATGGTAGCCTTGGCCAAAACCAGGGATGGATTACTGCACGGGCCTACCGGGCCCAGGCCCAGGGGCCCAAGAGGTCAGGGGGCCCTGAAGCCCAAGCCTTTGCATGGAATCATTGCCTCAATATCAACAAATCAGGATGTAGGCTATGAATCTGATTGAATTTAGTATTGGCCATCCCCAAAATGCACCAGAATACAGGAAATCACATTAAACAAATTAAAAATTTTCTGGGGGAGGACCCCCAAACCCCCCCTCCCACATAAGCAACAATTAGTGGGGGGCCCTTTATACATCTGGGCCCAGGTGCCTGAAAGTTCATAATCCACCCATGGCCAAAACATCATTCTTGCTTGAGTGTGCAATCAATGCAACCATCCATATTCCCGTGTCACTTCAACAGATGTGTGGTGATGAAACATACATTTTCAGCTTCAAATGAGTTGTCCAGTATCTATCTTTTTTAGCATATGTCACCATGGGATGCGGAAGCCTGCCAAAGCCTTTTTAGTCTTTTATAGACTAAAGTAATATAACATGGATCAAACGTGGTGCATCTGTAGAATTTTGTAAGTATACTTTTGTAAAGAATTATGTGATAATTACCCACCTAAGACGGAGTGAGAACCTAGGTGCGACAATAGCAGTGGATTACGTCTGCTTCCTGACACACGCTACACTAAAAACACATTGCATCTGTTGCGCGCAGCTATCTCATCACAGACAGCAGCGCGAGCGCATCGAAGATTCCTACGCCAGTCCGTTTCTAGAGGCTCAACCGCGCCAGCGCAAGTGCGCAGGCGCATTCGCACGGGGGAGCCCGCAGCTCGCAGCTTCTGTAGTGCTCAGTGGTACAGACAGAGTCCCCGACTAGCCAGGCAAGGCGCAGCGTTACCATGAGCTTCTCCATCCCACCGACAGATACCCACCCCGACTTTTTCACTTCTGCGACCATCCTCCGCAAAGCGTGCGACCCTGACCAACGCCTCCCGCCCGCAGAATGCACGGGGGAAAGAGAGGACTGGTGGCACCTCAGAACACTTTTTTGGAAAATATTGTCCGGAGATCAAGTGGTAAGTAATTTCCATCTGAGTGCGAGACGTTATAAAGTAACGGGAAGGGTGGGAAAAGGGTAGGTGGATATGGTGGGGTGTTTTGGGGAGGATTTGGGAAGGAGGGGGATATCTGGGGGCAGGTGTGTGCTGCAGCACAATTTAGCAACATCTCTCTTGTTGGACTGAGGGCATCTTTTGTGATAACGTTGTTGAGCAGTTGTACAATTTGGCATTACTGGAAACGAATATTGTGTGATGTGGTGTGTTGTCAGGGCAAAGCTTCGAGAAGCTGTTACTTTGGAAGTGTCTTACTTTGAGCAAAAAGATACACACTGGTCAGCAAATTATCTTGTTATTTGAAACTTGGCGTCTACGAGTGGGGATGTATAGAAGATTGCGCATCTTAGGCTACTTAACAAATCAGTCCATCAATACAGTTAATTTATTATTTACTATATAAAATGGCAAAGTTCCAACATCAAGGTTTGATATATAGATATAGACTTTTCATGACAAAAAATGCCTTTTATAATAATACTAATACTACTAATAATAATAATAATCATTAGTAACAGCAAACAGCAAATAATAACAGCTGCGATGCATTTCTTCATTAAAGGTTTTAGGCTAAGTATGAAAGGTCCTTCACGCCACAAGAATAGCCTTTAAGTTACAGTTTCAGATAACTCATGTGCCAGGAAAGAAATGTGTCCATATTTTATTCAGTAAAATATTCTTCTGAAGGGTTTCAAAAGAAGACAGTTCCGTGTGCCCTTCATTATCTGTGAAAATAGCTAAATCATCTATTTCTATTATACATTTATTACACTATTTTATTTATGCAAATAAAGGAATGAGCAGCAACAAGTCACGTGTAATAATTTGCAAGTAATACGTGTAAACAAACAAAAACATGACTTTTGTCTGTTTGTGCTCAGACAGTGCTGTTAATAGACTAATTGAGAGCCTTATACCTTTTAACCTTCAGTATAAAACGGTGCTGATAGACATCATCTGTGATCTGCAGCTATATTCTATACAAAAACGACACCAAACCAATTTTGACAGAAAGAGATACAAGTGCGTCTGTTAAAAATGGCTGAGAGACAAATAGTTTGGCTTCAATAAATTATATGAAAGGCTGTGTAAGTAGTCCCGATAATAGCTGTTTGGATTCGCAATCCATTGACTGCTCGCCCCGACAGAAGTTCCGCAAGTGGTCATTATTCTAAGTTCACCAGTAGAGGTCACACATGATCATTGCGCGCAGCAAGGCGCTGCTGCTCTATCCAGTGCGGAATTGTCATGACAATAACACAAAGCAGTTCTTGGTAGCTGATTAAAGTTTAAATGTCGTTATATATTAGATGATCATTTGGACATACAGACATTTATTAGGACATGAGGCTTGTTCTTTTCCCCCTGTTAAACGTAAAGGCTAGCTATCTGATATTTTGAACAGCTGGGATAAGACAATGGCAGTTGGCAGGCATTTACAGATAAATTCACTCATTCCTTCACGTATGCATTATACAAGGCAAGAGAGTTTTCTTAGTTGTTTGAGGAATTGTTTATCTTCAGTGTCTTAATGTCCCATCGGCCGTAATTGTAAGGGATTCTGTGTTAGTCTGCAGTATGTGACCACCAGAATCACTGGAATGGATGGGATAGTTTGTTGTTTTATTCTTCTTTTTAAACATTTAAGTTTTCTCATTCTTTTATGTTCGGTTTATAAGTGAATTGGCATGCCATGCCATTTTGAGCGAACATGGCATTTATACCTACACTGGGCAGATGACCTGATGCGATATGGCAGTGGTATTGAGTCAGCTGGCGTAAGCCACCCACACAGCGTGTGGAGAAAGTGTGGACAGGCGTACTGGGTTCTCATGTGTGTGATGGGTGTGTGTGTGTGTGTGTGTGTGTGTGTGTGTTCCACATGTGTTCTTTAGTCCCCCTTTGACCCGTCAGTGCTTCCTGGTGCCCTGTGGAGTGACATTTCGCAGCGTGCCAGGTGGCCTCGCTCAGACCTGCAGGGGCATAACACCCCCCACCCATTGCAGAGTGTGCCTCATACTTAAACAGTATGTTGAATTAAACAGATGTGCGGCATACACTCACATGTAGACGCATGATTGCCTTGGCACATACACATGCAAGCACACACACACACACACACACACACATACACACACACACACACACACACACACACTGACTCGCACATATTGTGGTACATGTGAAGACAAAACCGCACTCTTTCTCTCTCTCAGGCGCACACACACCCACATATCTGCATGGACACACACACACACACACACGTCTATCAGCCCTCTCTTGCCCTAGGCTGTTCCCTCTGTCATTGTGCAATGTTTGGCTTTGAAACGGGGGAGGGTAGGTGGAGGAGGAGGTGCTGATGCTT
>NC_063196.1:10133390-10170890 GCF_017589495.1 Alosa alosa
CTTGTTAAAATTTTTACCCTATTCACCTGTAGTGTCTGCCTTAACCTAAAATAAAGTCGAGGGTTTAACAGTCTAAATCAGTGGTCTCCCAAGCGCGCACCTTCTAAAAATAGCCAACAGGTCGCCTGCAGATCAGCTCTAAAACACCCTCCATTTGTGAAGTTTTCAATAGATATTTAAGTCTAGACCAGAACCATTTTAAGAATGTATATGGCCATACATCTATAACATTAAATTGATATTGGTGATGCCTTACAAATTGTAGCTCGTTAAATTTTAGCCTTTTTGCTCCAAATCCGTTTCACATTCAATCTTTAAAGGGGAACTTGGCAACTATTTCAGCGTAATAAACCCGTTTAGAAATCATTTGGATGGTTAAATGACCTGTTCCGGTGAAAATGGTGACTTTTCCCGCTGCCCCTAAGCGTCCCCAGGCGAGGAAAACCAACCTTGCAACATTGAGACTACCGTCCGGAAGAGAGTGAGAAACAAAAACTCGTTTTAAATCATGTTTCTTACCTTATAACATCCACATAGTTCTGCCCAAACTTATGCTAACCCGTTTAGCTAGCTTGTAAACAAATCCATGTGCTTTATTTTACCTTTTCCAACAGTTTGAAATAGCATAATGCACAATTTCTCCAGCAAGAGGGGAAATCCTGCCAAGTTTCCCTTTAAACAACAGCGGGCGGGCGCGCCCTGCGCTGCTTGCATTCGACCAGCATACAGTCTACACTTTCATATTGTGAACAAATTTCACGGATAAACATACGTTTTTGACTGTTAAAAGCAAACAAAATAACTTTCCCTCTGCTGCGCAGCTATTTGTTTTATCCAGCGGCGGCTTTGCAAATAACGATGTCCACAGACAAGGTAGAATATGTTGCACGATTTATGAAAGTGCGATGTATTGCGACATCAGATGCAAGTCAAATTTGTAGTTCTTATGTCTTGAACCATGAACTACAGACCCGGTACCCGATCCTGGCAAACACCCATGAAGATGCGGTTATAGCCGATAGAGGTCCATAAGCGAATGCAGAAGTGCCGTTCACCCTGTTACAAGTTGATGAACCACTGAAACGATTTTGGAAACATTATTTTTAAGGTACAAAAACTCTTTGGTGTTGCTCTAAACCCTGACTTTATTTAGGTGAAGATTAAACACAGTTAGCAGTCATTCCATTTGTCCACGCCCGGCTATAAGTTTTTTACAGTAGAGCTAAAATTTACTCATTAGGCTACTCGTTACTCAATGTGTAAGCTCTCTATCGTTCTTGGCAGATGTAACCGAATATGAATGTGAAAGACTTGCCTTTCAGGGCATCTAACTGGTCAAAAAGCCACGAACTTTTAAATATCCTGGCGTCATTTACGGACCAGGAGAAGTTTTCCATTAACGTAGCACATTTTAAAAGTGGGCCTATAGCCTGCACAATCTGTGTACACAGAACTTCTTCTCCCCTTACTTCCCCAAATACATTAATTCTATTCTATAGTGACACCTTATGACCGTCCCAGGTATGAACTAGGGGGCAGAAAAAAGACACTCCTCGGTTGATAAAACTGGACATAGTCAGTCATCCGGGCTTCAAAGTCCGCTTACTGTAAAGGCTAATAATTGCTGTGTCCTCACATTATCGCGACGTGACAATTTGCTACTTAAAAAGGTGATTTTCTCCTCTTCTGGCCTAATGTGACAGGAGAACCATGCCAACTTTGATGCGGTTATCTTAGCGATACTTTGCAATACCCTCGATATACATATCGTTGGAAAGCTTAGTCAATGGCCGTTCATGTGAGCACATTAACTTAATTTTGTAAATTTTACCAAAACGACTGGTTTCGCCTTGCAGGGTCACATTTCACAGTGACCCTACACTTGAGCAGTAGTATGTCTGTGTGATATCATACCTTATCGTGATCATTGCCTGCAGCAGAACTTGCCTTCTTGCTTACACGACCTTAACATAGATCATCCCCATCAGACTTGCAAAAGCAGGCTGGGACTGTTGTGGCACCTAAAAAAAAAAACACCATTTGCCATACATCTGGTTATTGTTGATTAAGATAAAAATCATAGCATTAAAAAAATAAGGAAAGGTAAGTCAATCTGGTGTACAAAAATAAATTATAAATACCTTCTGAAGGCACACTTGCCACCATCACCATCTATGTTAATTCTTGATATCAGTTTATTTGTGAGGACTGTCAATAAAAGATAGGATTAAACCAAATTATGCATGCTGTACAATAAATTGAGTTGCTGTACAATTTTTTAAATAATGATTATGATCAGTTTGGCAGATATTCACTGCTCACATTACCACCAACACAATGGTAAACGTGGCTAAATTGCAAAATTCAAGACCATTTTAAGTAGCTGCAATAATCATGATCAGTTTCTGTATTAAAGGTTGTATCAGTGATAGCTAGCTCGCTACTCTCTCCCCTCAATTCCGCACAATTAAAACTCTCCTAAACGCGATCTTGTCAGTTATTGGTTGAAACACTTTATTTTGCCTTTGAGTATTTGCCAACCCTTGTTGGTAGCAATTGTTTTGTGTACAGATCTCAGAGCCTAGGCTGCCTATTTTTTTGATGGCCTGCTTATGGGGCAGACATAGCAGATCGTTAGGAAAGATTAGATGAATGTGATCATTTATGTGGGCCTTTTTGGGCCTGAAATCGCTGATACAACCTTTAATGCATTACATAGCACATATGTCAAACAAATTAGAGCATGCACAATAACATACCCATAGCCCTCACCATGGAAAAAAAAAAATATATTCAAAACACAAACACTTACACCGCATTGAAGGCAGCAGCGATGGCTACTAGACATCATCAAGCAGCAGGTAGTGCCATCAGGACAGACCAACTTTGACCTAGACAGTTGATGGAGCACACATAGCAACAGACACATAAAACAGGGGATAAACTAAACACAGTTACAGACACAAATACATCCTCAAATACTTTTTGTTTACTTCTATACTATTTGGTAAAGTTGCAAGCATAGTCTACAATGAAAGTAATGAGCTGCAATTAAATTATGATTTATTTATGTATTTGTGGACAACGTAGGCTACCGGTAAGTAAAGCGGGAGATGTGTGTTGCTTATACTGTAAGCTGCAAAGCACTGTGTGAAACACTAGAAAGGGTGTGTCGCGGTTCTGCCTTTTCACACCGCGACACAGGTTCGTGGATATGAGTATTGGGCGATTTAGGTTTCAAATTGCATATCGTTACAGCCCTAATGTAATTCTACGGTATATGTGTGTCTCTACCTGATGAGTGAACTCTCTTATGGGCGTCCGTGATGGAAGTGGCACACATTTGGAATATTCCAGAATGCACTCAGCATTCTCAGGGAAGCAGTCCTCATAACACACAGTCTGTAAACAGAGGGAACAGAAGGAGACTAAGATTAACTAACACACACACACACACACACCCCAAGTTAGCAAGGTAACGTTAACAACTTTCATCTGTGTCTCATGGTAATAGACATGTAAAGATATTAACACACTTTAAATGTAGCAACTAGCTAAAGTTAGCTAGAGCTAACCTACTTGTGCCAGATATTTCATTCAAACTAAAACTCTATTCATAACGACATCTCAGACAGAATTATTGCTAGATATGATATTAACACATAATTCAACACAGATATTCCACATAATGGTGAAGTTAGTTACTGGAAAAGCTAACATTCACAGCTAACATCGCTAACGTTAGCGATGTTAGCTCGCTAGCTAATTCTAACATATTTGGTTAACATTCCATTATGAAAAAACAATAAAAGCTATATTTCTAATAAATTCCGTTTTCAATTGACATACAAAGTACTTTTAATTCTTACCTTGAATGATAAGGACAGCCAGAGTTTGAACAGCTTACACATGTAGTCAGCTGCATGACAGAAAAGTGACAGTTGAAGTCACTGGTGGCTGGAGTTGAAATGTCAGTCAGGGGTGGGGGATGGGAATTGCTGTGTGTGCGCATGCGCTTATCAAGAGCGCTAAAACAATCGTAGCCTATGTGAAAATTATTAACTGTTGCCATTTTAGACTGTTACATTGAAATGGCTACTAAACTGATTGATAGAAGTGTCCAAACAATAGTAACATTAGCCTAGTGGGCTATTATTACTACTATTATGATTATTATGGTTCTCATATGGTGTGACGTCAATTTCAGATCAATTTGACTGATTTAACATTAATCATATTGACCCAAGTTTTATAGTGACTACATGTCCCTGTTGAACCTCTTTACAATCACAAGCAAGCCAGCTTGTAAAGCTAAAATAGTATGAAATTATGCTCAACATGTTGGTCAAAGCCTTGACTAATTCTTGACATCAAATTGACATCAAGGTGTTCGCTGGGTAGGGTATAGCCTACACTTTTTTAGGACTAGCCTATACAGGCTGCAACTTCACATGAAAAAAAGTTCACTTCCCCTCAAATAGAAGACACAATTCAAGCAAGTGGTCCACACAAAATGCACCGCACTGGTGCATCTGCCAATTTAAGACCTAAATAAATATAGGCTATTTGGTTTGTGAACCACTCCGGCTTCAGTCAAGGGCTCGATGGGAGCACGACACAATGCAGGGTCCCCTGGGGAATGTAAGGGGCTGAAGGCATTGAGCGCCTTTAAGAAAACTATGTATAAGTCTATGTGAATCAACAGTCAAATCCTCCACTTAGATAGATAGATAGATAGATACTTTATTGATCCCCAAGGGGAAATAAAAAAAAAAAATGAAAAAAAAAAAAAAAACATTAAACTTTAACATGCTATGCAGAAATGGCAGCCATGTACACAGAACCTATAGGCCTAGCCTACTTTCACAGAGGGGGCCTTACCCTAATCAAGAAAATTCTGTCATAATTTCAATATAGCCTAACAAAGGCAAAGTGTAGGCAAAACTCCTGAAGCTTCACAAATACAGGCTAGGCCTATTTTATATTTTAAATGTTAGACTTCAAAGACCCCACGGAAACCCTGGAAATGGTACATTCAATGTAAACCGATAACTCTTGGTTAAATTAACAGATAGCTGGTTAAACAATAATATTTGTTATTTCATTTTCTTAAAGTGAGTGCTGACCAATTAAATTGGTTGTTGAGAAAAAAAATCCATGAACAAATGAGATAGGTTATCCATTAACCAATGTGTCTTAGTTAAATTAACCAATATTTGCTTAACTAATGATGTTGGTTAATGAATAACTAATGTATTGGTTTAATAATTACCAATATGTTTGTTAAATTAACTAATATATGCTTAACCAACGATATTAGTTGTTTTTTTAACCAATCTGTTTTTAGAGTGTAGGAAGAGGCAAAGTAGACCTACTGTTATCTGAAAGAAATATTTTTTTCTCTGACATACATTATGCACTCTCTCTCTTTCTCTTTCATACACACACACACATACACACACAGAGAGATGGGCATAAACCATTCCTGGCTAATTCACTGAGGAAGGCCTCCTTGTATTTGTTACATATTTGATGAGACCTCATTGATGCGTCTTCCCATAGTGAGCCCTTCACCAATCCCCCATTGTCTCCAGGCATGATGTAAATATACGGCATTCACAGTCAATCACGTTGCCTCCTCTGCGTTGTCTCCATAGCCTCCATATCTCTTTGCTTTGCTTAGTGTAGCTCTGCAGCTCCATAGCTTCAGCTGGTATATGCAGAGTAAGCACAGATGTTAATGAGCACCATAAATGATACATTAATGGGGGAGCTGTGTGTGTGTGTGTGTGTGTGTGTGTGTGTGCCATCAAACTAAAAGTTGTCAGAGGCATTCAGTAGTCTCTCTCTCTCTCTCTAGCACTGACAATAAAGCAGCATTAGCTTGACAGGCTTGCGCTCGACCTTTGTGCCGTAGGGTAAGATTACAGAGACTCACAGAGAGCAAAGCGCCAATGTAGCTATTTTTAGCTTTTCCTCGTCCGACGGTCTGTCTCAACTCAGTTTGGTCCGCATCTGGGGGGGCGGGGGGTTAAATTGCACCTTCCTGAAAGGCTTTCAGGAACCATAAAGCGCACTTGTTAAAATTAGCTTTTTGATCACTTGACTGCTGGAACAAGTGGCTACAGCTTATGCGCGGCGAGATGCTAATTAAAACTTGGGGCCGCTTGTTGCCGAAGTGATTAAAATCTCCTCAGGCTGACAGATACGCCGCTGCTTTCTCTTGGGGTAAACAATGCGAAAATCAACCCCTGTTACTTTTGCCGGCAATTGTAAATTTGCCCCCTTCTATTCTTCTCTAATTAGCATATTTATTTGACCAGTTCTGCTTCATTGTGTTTTTTTCCCATTTAGCTGCATTTCGTTGCTAAGTTGTGAATAGTGCGTACGCATTACTCCAATTCCACCAGCAGCCACCAGAACTCATTAGCCATTTTAAGATGTGGATGGATTTTCCCCCCACGTCTAGAGGTGTTGAGGCAGTATGCACACATACACACTTCTAACACCATCAGCCAGTACTCACCAGGCCCTCCATACAGTAGTCTTCCTCCTGGGTCCTACTTGTCAAGTGGAGAAGCCAGTAAGGATACATCAGCTCAGGGTGGACCCTCCCCGTGTTCCCCCCCCACATGAAAGGTGTCACATCAAAGAGCTATAGGCTTGAGCTAGGGAGGCAGTACTCTGGCTATGTGACATCTATCAAACTGGAATTATTTATGCGTAGATGGGCAGAGGAAGATCTCGGCCTTTTAGCTGCTCCTCTCACCAGCAGCATCCCAGCCCTCCAGAGTGGAGAGAGTGTGCCATCCACCCGCCTGCCCTTTCAAGTGGAACTTATGGATATGGATGCTGAAGTGCACTCTCTTCACCTGTCTGGACAGGTTCAGTGTAACCCTTTCTGTCCCACATAGTGATTTCCCACATAAGGCTTTATGCTCCCCAGTGCCGGTTCAGACCTCCATGGGGCCCTAAGCAAAATCCTGCTAAGGGGCCCTCCTACCTGAAATCTGAGCGCCAAAATGTAACCATCTTTTTACAGTATCATCTGGCACCTCAGTGCTCCCAATACAATCATCCCACCCCATTTTGGATGTCTATG
Source organism: Alosa alosa (assembly GCF_017589495.1). Classification (NCBI taxonomy): domain Eukaryota; kingdom Metazoa; phylum Chordata; class Actinopteri; order Clupeiformes; family Clupeidae; genus Alosa; species Alosa alosa. Next base: position 10,140,493 of record NC_063196.1, read on the forward strand.
GAAGTTACCAAATATAGTGTTTTTCCCTATAAAGGACTAGGAGAAAGAAACATAATTGTGTGTGAATTACCTTCACACAGCAATAAATGCCCAGCTTCAGTGTCTGGGCTGTTTGATTTTGATGCTTGCTGTACATATCCCCTTGCAAAAAATAACTGCAGTTTTTTCAAAGTACAGTTCAGTTATACCACAGTAGGCTACAGTGCAGTATAGTATTTTCCAAAATACTGCATTTCTGTAGTAAAGTAGGCTATAATACTATGCACAATGCAGTTTTTTGCCGGGTTTTTTGTAAAGGTTGTGCTAGTAGCCTACTGGCTGACTGTTCTTCACCTGTGTGTCTGTAGTAGGCTACTTGCCAAAGACATGTGAACTGGCTCGCCTGATTCTCTCATTATTTCAATAATTTTTCATTTTAATACTTCATATATTCCTAATTTACGATGTGCATCTGTTGCCCATGCAGCACTGCGAATGAAAGTTCATACATTAGGCTACTTTCCATTTTGCATACGTTCAGTTGTAGGCTATCTATAACTAAAGCTTGACCGAAATATTGTAAAACAATTAAAAATGAATGGGAAGAGTGAAATCACCTATTAGTTTCGACGGGTCCTCGCATGTTTCTGCTGAAAAACTGCTAGTTTCATCCCGAGCTGCACGTTATATGAGCGCATTTAAAGATGCGGTCATTTTTTCCAAAAATATAGTCAGTCGCCCGCGTTGAAAAAAACGGAATATGCGATTATATTTCACAACTTTGCGAAGTACTGTGACTGGGAAAGGCTGACAAGCAAGCCACAGACAGATCAGGGGATTCACTTCCCTGTTAGGTAGGCCTAGGCTAGGCCAGCAACACGCGCATGGAACGAACGCAAGTTTATCCGTTTGCTGTTCCCGCTGTTCATTCTCGTGACGTTTCTTCCGTTTTCCATGCCCTGAATGGTAATTCGATTTCATATTCATCTTCTTAATGTATGAGTCACTATCGCTATAACTGTATAGGGCCTACTAACTTGTCTGTCACTAGCTTGACTCAAAGGGAGACGGGAGAGGGGGCCTTCATTAACTTGCGGGGGCCTACACAACTTGAGTAGTGTGCGAATAGGGAGAACCGGCCCTGATGCTCCCTTTTCGTACCAACATTGATATGTCCGTTTCAAACGTTGCTCTGTTTCGTTCGTATCTGAAAACTTTCAGGAGACATGGAAAAGAAATGGGAACCAAATGAGAACAGTGTAGGGAAAGAAGGGCTCTGTCTGTGTCTGTGTCATTGTCTGTATCTTGTGTCTGTGTCTGTCTTGAATGTTGACCAGAAATGAGCCTGAATCAACATGCACATTTACTAAATAATATATTCCTAGGATACTCCATGCATCATCCAGTTGAAACTGCAAAATCAGGTTCCTCACAGCTGTAGGTTGGCAGACTATTAAAACAAAGAAAAGAGACTGCAGCACACTGATTAAACTTGCCATCTTTCCCTAAACAACTCTTCAGCCAGGTAGATCAGCAATAGTGAAATGTAAAGTGTAAGTTCAGTGTAAATTGACCCATAGCCCTGTTGTATAAGCTCACCATATGCAGCCCATCAGAAAAAGAATGAGACAATTTGGGACAACGTAGGCCAAGTTATAGACAGGCAGTTTAAAGCAGACCCATGGGGGCATCACAACTGAAACTGAAAGTAACTCCCCACTGCTCCCATGGGTCTGCTTTAAGCTGCCTGTCCATAACTTGGCCTATGTTGTCCCAAATTGTCTCATTCTTTTTCCGATGGGCTGCATGTGGTGAGCTTGAACAACAGGACTATGGGTCAGTTTACACTGAACTTACACTTTAAGTGCACAGGTACAACTAATATATGGTAGGAACTTCTGAATGTTGAGTTTTCCACCTTTGTTGAAGTAGTCCTTGAGCCAGACCCCGTAATTTAGGTAGCCTATACCTTGCCAAAAATCACTATGAGACTTATTCTCCTCAGATGGTACCGACCAAGTCATCTGGCTAAGGACTAAAGGGAGTTTCTTTCTTCTGTTCTATTCTCTGAGTGTTTCTCCTGAGTACTGTTGTTCTATTCTCTGAGCATTTTCCTGGCGTGTTGTAACTTGTCTCTCGTACCTCCCCCTCACAGGGTCTCAGTAGTCTCTTCAGCTCACTGAAGGTGGTGCGTCTACTCCGACTGGGCCGTGTGGCCCGCAAGCTGGACCACTACCTGGAGTACGGGGCGGCCGTGCTGGTACTACTGGTGTGCGTCTTCGGCCTCGTCGCCCACTGGTTGGCCTGTATCTGGTACAGCATTGGCGACTACGAGGTCATCGACGAGGCCACCAACACCATCAAGACGGACAGCTGGCTCTACCAGCTGGCCACGAGCATCGGGACGCCGTACCGCTACAATGCCAGTGGCTCGGGCCAATGGGAAGGTGGACCCAGCAAGGACACGCTGTACATCTCCTCGCTCTACTTCACGATGACCAGCCTCACCACCATTGGCTTTGGTAACATCGCACCCACTACGGACGGCGAGAAGATCTTCTCAGTGGCCATGATGATGGTGGGCTGTAAGTAGCTGCTGGGCTCTCTGGAGTCATTCTCTCTCTCCCCCTCTCTCTCTCTCTCTCTCTCTCTCACTTCATTCACTTTCATCAGTCATTCTTTTCATGTGCAGCAAGTGATCACAGCATGTCTTGACCTCACCAAGACAGCACGTGGCTAAAGCTAACGCTAGCAGATAATGCACTATGCAAACACTAATATATCAAACGCTGTCGCTAGTAATGATAGAGCAAGATGCTGACGTTAAAACTGACATAGCAGAGAGCTAATTCTAGTAATCTGATGATCACAGTGGCATGTATACCCTACTTGGGTTGAAAGAGTCCCTGTCAGCGTCTGTTTGTTTTTTCTTCTAATATTTGTAAATTGACATTTTCACAGCAAGTGAAACCGCAGCCTTATTTATAGGCCTATCAGGTAGTACCATAAAATGCTGCTGTCTAGGCCTACAACTTAAAATATTGCCTACTTGAAAGGGCGTAAACCACAATACAGGATCACAGCACACAGCAGAATATCAATATGTGAATATAAAAATTACACACCGGTGGAACCTCGGCTCATCCTACCTATATGGCCGCGTTCTTCACTGTTTTGTTTTCTGGTGTTTCACGTACCTTTCCCCCAACCTCAGCTCATTTTGTGTTGCCTCTGACTGATACCCCTCTTTGAATCTCATGATCTTTTTTTCCCTAAAGTACAGTATTTTGATATCACTTGAGTGCATCCAACTCAACAGCCAGAGTATTCGGCACTGTTTACCGTATAACACTCCACCACGGATCATTGTCTCATCACCACTGGCTCAAGGGGTGTATTAAAAAAAGAAAAGCTCTGATTCACACTCTGATTTAATAACTGTGTAATTGCTAGTGTTTGCGCCGCGGGGAGGATGCTACTGTGTTATGTTCTGGAAAGATGCTGCTGAGACATGGTGCTCTCGGTTAAAGCAAAAACTTCAATGTGATGGAGCATTCAGCTGTGACCTGCAGTATCACTATAAATATTTAGTCAATGTCCTATGGCAGAACAACGTATACTCATTAGCTGTGAGTGTGATGCATTCCTCTGCTATGTTGGTCTCTCTCTGTGTGTGTGTGTGTGTGTGTGCGTGTGTGTGTGTGTGTGTGTGTGTGTGTGTGTGTGGGTGTGTGTGCGTTTTTGTGTGTGTGTGTGTGTGTGTGTGTGTGTGAGTAACTTTCATGCTGGGAGATTTGTTTATGACATTTAAAAGAATTACGAAGGCATATTGCAAGCAATTGCTTTAATTACTATCTACCTTAGCAGGTTCATCTATGTAAAACAAGACAAGACATAGAAAGGAAAGATCATTCTCAGTGAGATCTGCAACCTGCATGAGTGGCTCTATGTAGTGGACTTGTTACTCAACAAACGGGAAGTAAATCACAAACCATACTGATGGCTTGTTTGATTAGTCAAAGTAACAAGTAACACTGTAGAAATTCCCCTTTTCACCAATTTTTCGACACACTGGGTACCTATTTAGCTCTAAGAGGGTACCCGATTTGTCTAAAACTGACTAAAAGGGCCATCCTCCTACCTGCGACAACAACACTTCATAGTGCAATAGCAGGCCTTTCTGGTGCGCATTGGCAATGTCAGAGACTCCGTTCTCCATATTGTAAGTTAACGTAACATCAAAATGAGTTTGAAGCCGTTGTTTGAAGGTAAACTAACTACATTATGCTGCTTTAATTTGCATCGATGAAGAGGTGGCATAGGGTACAACACTGTAGCATTGTTTTGCTACAGGATAAGGATAGGAATGAAGATGATATTAACAGCATCAGTAGACGGATGTTTGAGATCATATTTGTTTTTCTTTTGGTTTGGGCCAGCAGTGTTAAATGGGATGGGGAGGGGATTAGATGAGGGCAAGAAAAGGGAGATAATTATTCCAGGCCTGGATTATTGCCATCGCTGTTAAATGCTGTGCTAATGTTGTTTCACTCCGATACTCTTTTGATGATCTTCTGCTGCCTTTGTCATTTTCTTAATCTCTCTCAGTCCCTGATGATGTTTCTCTGTCTTTATACCTGATGTGCAAATGTGGAAATGTGTGTGTGTGTGTGTGTGTGTGTGTGTGTGTGTGCGCACTAGTGCAGTGCCCGTTCAAACATGCTATTCCTGTAGCCCAATTACATGCCTGCAGGTAGGCCTGCTTTAAAAATAGGATGATAGGGAAAAACATAATTCCAGGTAAGCATTAAATAATGAATACAGATAATATAATAATATAATAAATGTGAAGTGAGCAGAATTTAAGCATGGCTGCATGTGACATTTTTTACAAATCAAAATGACATAAACCTAACAGCTGTTTTGAATCAAGGCTATATGCTTAGCCTATTGAATAACTTGATGATAGAGAAAACAAGCCATTTTGTGGAATGATGCATCATCATATGAAATTTGCAACGGTGTGACTCAAAAACAGTGTCTGGTGGCCTATAAGTGACATGACACTCTGTTTGCCACTCGTTGCTTGTCGCTGGTTATGCTTTGCATGTGTGGCATTCTGAGACGTTCTTTAATTCGGGACTATTATCGCTCATTTCAATTTAGGACCTTGCAGTTGGAATTGTCTTTGCTTATTCAAAGTCTAAAGACAGTCCAAAGTAGCCTGGGCTATTCAAAGTGTCCATTTATTGCACATCATTTTTTACGTCATTTTGAAGAGCCACTGTATACCTGTGTGTGTTGGCGTGTTGTTGCAAAATCCGCGGAGTCATTTTATGCAAGCAAACCGCATACAGGGGGTTGTTGTTATTGTTGAGGTGTTGCACTCGTTTAACACATCTTGCACTCGCTTAACCTTTTACCTGTTTAACCTACACTGATCCAGCTCTGCCAAAGCCCTGCTTCTATCCTCACTGGTGCTGTGTTGGAGGGGGAGTGGCTAGCGGCACTTACTCATGCCTGTAGCAGTCTGACAAACGGTCAACAAGATATGCGTGCCACAGACATTAGGACACACACACAGACAGCCTATACCCCCCACACACACACACACACACGTATATATATATAGTAATGCTTAAACACACACGCACAGACACACACACACACACTGACGGATCTGTTACTATAGTGAGATTTAATACTGAATGGTGCTGTACAGAATTTGTTTACAAATAACTAATTTCTCATATATTAAATATTAAATACAATTAAAACAATGGTATTTATAAGTAAGGAAGACAATGAAATTAATGTTATGAGAATTAAAATGAGATAATGTCAATCATAAAAAGATCACAGAAGATTTCTTAGTGGTTTAATGGAATGGAAAATTGCAGTTTTAAGCCTTGACTTTGTTTTTGGATAACCTTAGCCTACTATGCTTTCCAAGATGCCTCCTTGAATGGTAGACACCCATGTCTGCTTAGATCTGGGGAGTGAGGATATTTTGGTGCTGGGAAGTTGTGGAATTATTTATCTCGGTAGCTGAGCGAGTCTGTTTTTAGAAAATAGGACAAAAGCATGGCAATCTGCAATGTAAGTTGAGATCTAAAATGTAAGTGGTATGTTGTGTCACTTCAGGTGAACTTCACCACCGTGACAAGAAAAAAAAACACTGAAAAATGTATTCAGAGCAATCATGTGTGAAAAAAAATGAAATAAATAAAAAGCATGAACAGCTGTGTGGAGTCCCACGCTTATTTTCCTCATCAAAGCTGCGTAGTGGAATTAATAGCACCCCAGAGTGTAGAATCCTCAAAACACAATTTGCTATTTCAATTCCAAGCTTTTTTTGTTAATTTATTGTTTGTGTGTTTTAAAATAAATTTTGGAAAGGCTGTGCGATATGCGTAGGCTGTGGATGCCTATCGCCTGCAGGAACATCTGCTAGTGTTTCAGCACATATGCTAGACACTGTTTTTGGACGATTTCCTACCATACATTAGCCTGGCGAGCCAGACCCACATTAAAATGTAGGGTCTGGGCACTCACCGTTCGCAGTGTTCAGTCCGAGGGGCGGGATAATCAGTTGTCTTTCAAATTCCCTCTTGGCGCAATAGGGACTTAATAGGATATTTGTTTTCAAGTAGCAGGGAATTCAAGCCAAACCGTTGCAACTCTGCCATCAATTATTATGTTAAGCCCACCAAACGACTCTATACACGATTTCAATGACCTGATTAAGTTTCGATTTCTGGAGCTCACAAGCCAACGGAGAGTTGCTAGACTAGGGGCGCGTCTAGATTTCTAGGCTAGCTATACATGATTCCAGTATAGGGTTGGGTATCGTTTCAATTTGAACGATTCCGATTCCAGTTCCGATTTCTTATTTCGATTCCGGTTCCTAACGATTCTCGATTCTGATTTTTTTTAAAGGCAGGGTCAAAAAAAGTTTAGGATATTTTAAATGAGCTAGCAAACCAACGGTCTTTCTCAGGGTATCTGCACATTTTCCAAGTGCAAATTTGTAGACTTTTTAAGATCTTTTCAAGACATCTAAATGAAAATTAAGACTATACCACGACGAAAAGATATATATGAGTGTTTATGCAATATTTTTTTTTTCCTTCTAATTTTAACCCCCACCCCATTTTGGATGTCTACAGAAGTTACCAAATATATTTTGGCAGAGAATTGTAAAAGAATTGTGTGTGAATTACCTTCACAGCTATAAATGCCCAATTTTACGGTCTTTGAAGCTGGCTGTACATATTTGGTTTTGCTTACTGCTGAGGCTGACTGTTCTTCACCTGTGTCTGTAGTAGCCTAGGGCTACTTGCCAAAGACATGTGCACTGGACTGGATTCCCTTCAATATTCTTTTCAAAGTTAGACTAAGCTATTTACATATTTTAATAAGCATACTTTATATACTATGTGCATCTATTGTCCAATATGCAGCACACCAAATTAAAGTTAATCCACTACTTTACATTTTGCATACCAGTTGTATCTAAACCAACCAAAGCTTGACTGAAACATTGCAAAACCATTGACTTGTCTTGAATTAATTAAGAGACAGGTCCTCCTCGCATGATCCTGCTGAAAACTGCTGGTTTCATCTCAAGCACGCACGTATTATTTTTTTTTATATAGCAGTCGCCGACATTCAAAAAATATGCGGTTATATTTCACAACTTTTACGAAGTAGGCCTAGCCTACTGGGAAACGCTGGCAAGCAAGCTACTGGCAGATATTACAGGTAGGCTATTATAACTTAGACAGATATTTTCTTCCCTAGGCTAGGCCAGCAACACACGCTGGAAAGATGCAAACAGATCAACTTAACATATAGAGTATTTCCTCCTGATTGCGAAGCACTGCACATAATTTGACCAGCGGTCTTCGCGTCCATAGTTTGTGAAACGATGCTGCATCCGAGCAAAGACTTTAGTTGCTAAGCGCAACTCCAAAAAGGAGAACAAATGAGCGTCTGGCTTGAGGCTGAGCCGGACGCCGGACAGGGCTTTTAAAATCCATATGTCCGGCCTAAATTTGAACATATGGCCAACCTATCGCTAACTGGCTTATAACTCTTTATGCCGCTCATTCTACTATAGGGTCCCTCATTCCACGCAGGCTACCTGTCTATCTCTCAGGCCTCAGCTACACCACGAAAACGTCAGGCATATTATTTTGTACATAGGCCTACTGTATTATTACCGTTTTCACACCTTTAACCAAACCGTGAAAAAAATATTCACTCTGCAACCACTACACTTCCTCCCGTAGCCTAATCACTTATACAATTGCGTTTTAAATACACGAAACTGGATGGAGACATCACTCACTCTCTTGCACTCGCTGGCGGTCCCATACGCACATTTAATACCTCTCTTTCGAAAATTCAGTTGTATTTAAGACTTTTTAAGGATCCGCGGGAACCCTGCTTTCTGAATGAAATAGTCTGACATTCTCCATGAATTTTAATTCTATGAACTATGCGCTTCTTCGTTGGTGTTCCGCCGTTTCTTCTTCCGGTCGGCGGACTGGGAATCGAAACTAGGAATCGAAATTTAAACTTTTGAACGATTCCGGGAAAATCGCAAAGATAGTCCCGGTTCCAACCAATACTCGATATTCGATACCCAAGCCTATGCCAGTCTCTGTTATATTTAACTAAAGCATGGCTGAGCATGACCATGGCACACACTGCTTTCTCGTGGGGTCTTGTGTCCAGATATTTAAAAATCCTCTGCCCTTTCTTTGCCAGCCCTTGGTCTCGTAACTCATCCGTGCAACTGCTTTGCTGTGATTTGGCAGCATTTGTAAACTTTTTAAAAAGACTTTCATTGAAACAAATAGTTTAAAAAATAAACAGCGGAAATGAGTCCATATCAGTCCTTATATTCCTTATTGGATACGATTGCCTCCCTTTACTCCGTGACTTCCCAAAGAGAGCCACATTGTCACCTGGCAAAGCGCTGTGCTGTAGCAACAGACCTTGGACTCCACTAGGTCTTATCTCCTCCTTCCAGCCACGGCACCACCGGCTCTCTCTCCCCTCCGTCCCTCTCTCCTCTCTGTCCCTCTGGGGTGGACTCAGGGCCTGAGAGTGAGCTGACCGCAACGGCCACTCATCACCGTCTTATCCTCAACTACACATGGAGACCGGTGACCATCACCGACTCCACAGATGTGGCATGTGGCAAAAAACAGTGGTAGACTCAGCAAGATGTTGATTTTATTGTGCGAGTATTTAGAGAGAGAGAGCTCACAAAATGGCTAGAGTGTCTAATCCACAGGGTTTTTGTCATATGCACAACTAAAAGAACCAACCTCACTCTTATCGAATTAGAGATTACATTTTTTTTGCATGACAGGCTAAAAAGACTTAATTTGAGCCCCTGTGCTCTAATTTGCACTGTATCAAACCTCTGTAAATATTGCATGAAGTGATCATAATTGCATATGTAAAGTAAGTATGTGTGTTAGCTTTTTTGTCTTTTGTTTGCTATTGCTTTGTTTCCTGTAGCTTTACCATTTCCAGTTAGATGTATTACAAACAGTTCAGCCTGGACATCGCTGACTGCACAGTTTCTGTGAGAAGTGTGGGAGTGCTCACGCCTCCCTCTTGACTTCCTCTTTTTTAAGATCTTCCCGGCCTTCTCTTCTCTGTTCTCATATTGTCTAACCTCCATTGCTATTATTCTCTTGTGAAGAAGGGGAGGTATCCCCCCACACACACACTGGTCTGTTTTTTCTCTCTATCTCCATCAACAACACCCCCCTGTGCTATGTTGAATTGTCCTACACCATGTAACGCTCTGCAGATGAGCTGCCAGTGTGCATCAGTTGTCTTGTCATCCCTACACTGGTTGTGCTGCTGTTCCCTTAGGCCCCACACACACCTACAGTGCACCCACACACACACACACACACACACACACACACACACACACACACACACACACGCTGGGCAGTAAGCCTGTGTGGCTTAAGTGGCCACACGCCTGAGTCCTGATTAACCGTAATTGGACATTGCCTTGGCAACTGGTGTGCAACTTATATAAGCTGCTGGTCTTCCTTGACACATTCCATATGAAATGGCCTGTGAACACTGACTTTGTAAGAGAGTAAGTAGAAGAAAGAAATAAAGTGGAAGAAAGTATTCAAACTATTGAAGGAGGCTGTATGTTGGGCTTGTCTTATCATTCTGCACTCAATGTTTGATCCCTCTGTGACAGTTAAAGAAAACATAAGGGGGACATAATGGGGCATTCTGGGGATGGTCACAGTACCAAATGACATTCACAGCAGTAAGCACTACTGGACACCTTAGTAAAGTAGGAGTTTTGGGACTACAGTGCAGTGTAATGTACAGTATGAAACATCTTACTACAGTAAAGTTTTTTTTTATATCTCTGTTGTGTAAGGTACTGGAGTTGCAAGTAAGTTGGATTACTCAATATAGTAATACTAGAGGCCATTGGGTCTCTGTGGTGCAACTGGCTGTGGCGTTCGTGCCACATTCGGGTCCTGGTGCCAACGAGGACCCTGGTACGGGTCATTTCCCGAACCCACCCAGTCGCTCTGTCTTACTTCCTGTTACTCTCTTCACTATCCTATCTACATCAAGCTAAAAAATATACCTTTAAAAATGACAGAGACAAATATATATGGGAATGGATGGAATTGGCGTTGTGGGCATGATGGGGCAACACTGTGCCCTTACATTTGTTCAACGTTGATCAACGCTGGTTCTTGTGTGCTGGCATGCCCAGATGCACCTTTTGTCGACTCATTAATTTGGTGCCGAGTGGTGGTGTTGCCGATGCATCTCATGGCTGTCTGGCCAATTGATCTCGCGGCCCGGACACCGGCCGCCTTGTGCTCTAATCACTGAGGATGCTCCTGCTCACCAGATGGGCTTGTTAAGACTTCCCTCTTTTTGGAATATTTTTTTTTTCTTTCCCACCAGACCTTTGTAATCAGTTCACAAATTGTTAACATCCTAAAATTTCTGTGAGTGATTTTTATGTATGTGAGATATATGCGTGTATGTGTTATGGTTGTCTAAGCTACTGGATGCCTAAAATAGAATAGATAGAATAAAGTATCTATCTATCTATCTATCTATCTATCTATCTATCTATCTTCCCATCGCTGGGGAGTCTTAGAAGCTGTGAATATGAAGCAAGAGGAGGGATGTTGTTGAAAAAGCTGTGTTCTCGCTATGGGTTGTCGCTGCTGCTGGTTATGTTTACGTTGTCCTGACAGAGTAAAAAGCAAACAAGCAAAAAACATGTTTGAGAAAAGTAGAAAGGTAGACTGTCAGGAGAGAGTAGGCCTGTAGTTGAAACATTTTCTTGACTTGCATTGAGAGAATATAAATGATGGCCATTGTGTGAAGTACCTGAGCTTCTGGATGGCAGACAGCCATATTGACTTTCACCTGGCTCAGTTTGAGATCTGTCTAAGTCCCTCTCGCCAGCGGTGCCTGACTGCGGCTGTGGGACCTGGTTGCCGTCTATGCTTTCTGTGCTGTTTATTGTTTGTCGTTGATGGGACTGACAGTGGAGTCGCACTACAGCGGTGTACTGCGCTCTTCACATTACGCAATGCATCAGAATCGGGCCTCCTGCGACGTGGGCGTAGCAACTCTCTGGCCCAAGGATTTTAGGCCACAGCCGCAGTGTCAATCCCACCTGTTGTGATGTAACATGCTCCTTTCTTCTGTTTGGAGCCCTAGTGACAGGCTATAGAACTCCAATTGTTAGCGCAAACTTAAGTAATAGCTGGAGGGAAGTTGGCAGTGGTGTATGTGTGTGTGTGTGTTTTCAGATTAGAGGTGCATTTCTTATCATGCTGTCCTCCAACAGACTTTGGGAGCCAAATTTCCAGATTATTTGGCAAAATCGAAGACTCCCTTTCATGTGTATGTGCAAACGTGTGGGCAGGAGAGACGCTGACATTAAAAAGGGAACATTTGCTAGATGGGGCAGAGCCAGGATATATGGCCACGTGTGAGAAGAAGGCGGACAAGAGAGGGAGAGAGAAGAAGAGAGAGAGAGAGAGAGAGGGAGTTATTTTTGGACAGGTATACCGAGCCTGCTTGCGCTCTTGCAGGGATGACAAAAAGAAAGACAGGAGGATTGCTGCCTGCAGTTTCTCCCCCTCCAAAAGCTTCTCTTTACCACCAATTAATAGTGTAGCAGGACCTTGAATGCTCGAGATGAGTCAGTCTCAGAGAAGGTTTCAGACGATCAGCAGCCGTTCCCTACCTAGCTGAAGCTTAGGTGGACGGGGGGTGATTAATTACATCTGAAACTCAGGGATGCAACGTTGTATTGATCAGTGTGTTGTGTTGTGGCATTGGGAGGGCCGTGTGTATGTTTAAACTAATGGGTGAGGGCTTTTGTTGTGAGCAGCTGTAATCCTGCTGGTTTTCTTAGTAGGGGACCCCCAAAATCCCTCGACATATGTGAGAGCTCTGACTACAACAGCTCATAGCTGCATTAGTGGACATGTTGAAGCCAGGAGTTTCATTACTCTAGTCTAGGCAATGCAACCACTACTTACAAAATGAACTCTGTGTATTGCATTGTAGGCTAGTGTAGCGGAGTTATCTCCATACTGTGAACTCTTGATAAGTATAGTAAAAGTATGAGTATATATACTCTTTTGATCTCGTGAGGGAAATTTGGTCTTTGCATTTATCCCAATCCGTGAATTAGTGAAACACACTCAGCACACAATGAACACACAGTGAGGTGAAGCACACACTAATCCCGGCGCAGTGAGCTGCCTGCAACAACAGCGGTGCTCGGGGAGCAGTGAGGGGTTAGGTGCCTTGCTCAAGGGCACTTCAGCCGTGCCTACTGGTCGGGGTTCAAACCGGCAACCCTCCGGGGACAAGTCCGAAGCGCTAACCAGAAGGCCACGGCTGCCCCAATATATGATATGTAAAAATACATGATATGTACCTTTGAAGTCACTGCTGCTGCTGCTGTAATATTCGTGTCATGGTCTGTTGGTTTCGAAAACACTGATGCTTGTAGCACTTTAGTGAAACCTGCTTCATGCTTGATGGCCCACAAAAAGATTGTGTTTGTTCATTCCATGACGGAATGTGATGAAAGATGCATACACGCACAAAAAAAAAAAGCACAAAACAAACTTTCCTGTGATGCTGTCTCCAGACTTCAATCACATCATGTTTCTTCCTCCCGAGCAAACCAAGCTCACGGCAGATCCTTCAGCTTTCCCTCTCTCACTCCGGGCGAGTCTAGAGGAGAAAGACAAACTGAGAGAGAGAGTGAAAGAGAGAGAAAGAGAGTGAGAGAGAAAGAGAAATCGAGAAAGCGAGAAAGCGCAGGAAAGCGCGAGAAAGCACAGGAAAGCAAAGCTTAGGAGACAGAGAGAGAGAGAGGGAGAGAGACAGAGAGAGAGAGAGAGAGAGAGAGAGGGAGAGAGAGAGAGAGAGAGAAAGAGAGAGAGGGAGAAAAAGTGAAAGCACAGGAAAGCAAACAAGTCTGGAGGAGAAAGACAAACTAAGAGAGGGAGGGAGACAGAGAGAGAGAGGGAGGGAGACAGAGAGAGAGAGGGAGGGAGAGAGAGAGAGAGAGGGAGAAAAAGTGAAAGCACAGGAAAGCAAGTGAGTACAAAAAACAAAGCCACAGGGGAGAAGACGGAGGGAGGCGGCGAGGCGAGGGACGGTAACGGCCTCGTGTCCGCGGGCCACGCTGTAATTAGCCGACTTCGGGCCGTCGTGGGCCGTCGTGGCACATCGCTCGGTCGCCTCGGTGATGACGGGATGAGACTGAAGAGTCCGCCCGCCCGTCGCTGTCCTGTGAGCATCTCCGTGGCGCTCACGCGTGGCAACTAACTGACTCAACTGGGTCACTTCTGCTCTGGCAGCGCACGAGGAGAGGACAGAGAAACAAGACACACTCCACAGCGGGATGATACGACTACAAGTGTGTGTGTGTGTGTGTGTGTGTGTGTGTGTGTGTGTGTGTGTGTGTGTACAGTATGTGTATGTTTTTTTTGTTTGTTTTTTGTGTGTGTGTGTGTATGTGTATGTGTACAGTATGTGTATGTGTATGTTTTTTTTTTTGTGTGTGTGTGTGTGTGTGTGTGAGAGAGTATATATATATTAGCATAAGTGTGTCTGCTGTGTCTTCTTTATCTTTAAAGGTCTGTGTCAGTAACTTCAACCATCTTTCCAGTTTAGTTTACTTAGACCCATGCCAGTTCTCCTGCAGGCCAGTAATGGCTTCAGAGAATATTTTGGCATCGCTTCACCATTCTCCATCTGCCATCATCAAGATACGTAGCCAGAATTATTTCTATTGATTTTAGTTCTGCCTTCAACACGATCCAGCTCTTCATTGACAATACGCTCAGCTTCGATATGTTTTCTGAGCCTTAGCCTTCTCAGTTGCAGACATGAGTGGATTTCACTACCAGTTAACAGTGCTGTTTTGTAAGCCCAAATTTCTAAAGTATTTAAATGGCTAAAGTATTTAATGACTAAAATCAGGCCTCTACTATAAATTACTTAAAAATGTATTGCCTTGTTAACACTTGGCCTCGTGTGTAATGCTCTTCAGTAATTTGTCAGTTAAGGGTCTTTAATGTATAAGTGAAATAATGTTAATCATTTGCTAGCTCTAACAGCAAGTACATAGCCGTGGCCTACTGGTTAGCGCTTCGGACTTGGAACCGGAGGGTTGATGGTTCGAACCCCGACCAGTAGGAAGCGGCTGAAGTGCCCTTGAGCAAGGCACCTAACCCCTCACTGCTCCCCGAGCACTGCTGTTGTTGCAGGCAGCTCACTGCGCCGGGATTAGTGTGTGCTACACCTCACTGTGTGTACACTGTGTGCTGAGTGTGTTTCACTAATTCACGGATTGGGATAAATGCAGAGACCAAATTAAAAGAGTATATATACTTATACTATATACATCCTCTACCCACAATTACTTATGCTATGATACAATATCCTGAATAATGAATCCAATATTAAGTACATAATACATAAGGCTACTTAAAATAAAGCACAGCTGAAATATTTATTGGCACTTTTGCACTTACTGTGCTAAATGTACTTACATGAGATCACAATGTGGACTTCACGTCTGTAAGTAATAACAGCTTTCAAAGATAATTTAATCAAAATGAACGGATTGTAAATCCAAAAACCAAAAAGCAGATTTTTGTTAACAAGGATAATCTATTTCTGTTATACAGCAGAAGGCTCAGTCCTACTAGTCTTTTTCCCTCCCACTACTTTTTAAAACTCTTTAGTTCTTAAACTGTCAAGTCCTATCTTTGTCTGTCTTGTCACATTTGCACTTGTCTGTCTGATTGAGGCCCATAAAAAAGATGCTTTTTTTCAGCTTGAACGGAAATTCACAGTCATGCCTAGTGTTTCTAGTCTATCTAGTGTTTCACTTTGTGAAGAACAGACTACCTCATCTGACAACAAGTAGGAATGTTTCCAACCTATCAGTTTTCATCTGCTTATCCATGCTTATGAGGCCAGTTGTATTTATTAGGTGTTTGTTACTAAGTTACTAAATAGTAATTACAAAGACTCTGGCTGCTATTTTTGGTAGCCACATTTGATTGCTGCACTAGACAGACAAGAACCTGTCATGTTTCCTCGAAAATGGTTTCCTCCTACATAATCCGACTTACAGAGCGGTATCAGTAAGTCTTTCCTCTTGACTCAGGCTTGACACATTGGCTCTTAATTAAATACGGTCATGCTCGGCTGAGAACGACGAGCCGGTACAAAATTGTAATTAATCAGAGCTGGCTATTAAATGTTCTGCTTGTTAGTGGGAGGCCTAGTCTGCATACAATAAGAGGTGTGTGTGTGTGTGTGTGTGTGTGTGTGTGTGTGTGTGTGTGTGTGTGTGTGTGTGTGCGTGCGGTGGGGGGTAGAGTGGATGATTAGGAGGAGGTGGTGACAGCTAGCTTCATAAATCTGTTCATTTGTTCAGCAGAGCTACCAAACAGTCAAGGTGCCCCCCCAACATCAGCAAGTATATGAGCCGCAGCAAAATATAACTGTGTTTATTACGCCAACTTGGACCCAATTTGTGTATATACTATCTATATATTTTCATCTGATGTGTGTGTGATGGGTTGGAATTTATGATATGATCAAAAGGAAGAGCAATTAGGAGATGTGCCTTTCTGCTGAGTGTGTGTACCTTACGCAGAAGTGTGTGCGCCTCACTGAGGCATGTGTGTAGCAAACAGAGTTATTATGGAGATGCTGCTGAGTGGGTGTGTTTCGGTAAGGGGTGGCATTCATCATAGGCAAGAGACGAGAGAGAGAGAAAGAGGGTAATTGTGTGTGTTTGTGTGTGTGTGTGTGTGTGTGTGTGTGTGTGTGTGTGTGTGTATGTGTGTGTATGAGAGTGAGAAAGAGATAGAGGAAAACATGCAAGTTTTGTGTGTGTGTGTGTGTGTGTGTGTGTGTGTGTTTGAGAGAGAAAGAGGGAAAAGTATGAGTTTGTGTGTGTGTGTTTGAGAGAAAGAAAGAGAGAGAGAGAAAGGAATGTGGGTAAAATGGAAATATGTCTGGGTATGTGTGTATTTGTGTGTGCATAAAAGACAGAGAGATTGAGTAAGTGACAGATAGGATTGCCATGTTGCGGAGAGCTTTTTGATACAGTCTATTAGTGCTAATTTGTTTATCCAACTCTGGCGAGCATGTTGTTATCAAACGTGGTACACCGTATGAAGGCATGCCTGTTTACTCTGACTCACGGCATGGGACGTCTAGTGGCTACAAAGGTGGCAATTAGACCACCATGTCGCTGCATTGCCAAACGCCACACGTTCCTCTCCCCACAAGGGACTGTGGTGGGTTTTTTGGATGTCGTTCTGAACGTTAACACAGCATCGCTCCCTCAGACTTTGAAGCCAGAGCTGGTGTCTGGTCTGCATCCATGCGATATAGCCTGCAGGGACAAGCCCAAGCCATCTGTGAAATCAGAAACCATTGACTCTAGTGTGCTTGCTTAGCTGTGAGTTTTTCCTCAGTGTCTGGGATGCTCTTTTGCTTTTTGAAGAGAAATATCAGGACTGTGCGGTCTAGCCCAACAAGTGACTCCATAGGGAGGGAATTAGCCAAGGTAGCCTACTCCTGCTCCCATTAGATGTGTGTGGTAAACAGAGAGCCATAGCAGTGCAACCTGTTGTAGCCAGACATGCTATAAAGAATTGATCACTGTAAGCAAGCTAGTTATAGAGAAGCCTTTTAGAAGAGCTCTGTCTATGTATTTGGAAGAGCCATATAATCTGAAGCAGAGATCTAGTCCAATCGTTTGGAGGCTGAAAGGTTATGCAGTCCTGCCCAGTTACCTATTACCTAGTTTGGTTCAGAGGAAGGCCTTACGTGTTTCTCTTTTTTACTCAGTGTTTGGAGAGTCCTAACTCTCTGGGCTCTTATTTTGAAGGACAGATATTGCGATGGCACACCTCCGTATGTGCGAACAAAGGCCAGTAAGTTCTCGAAATGATTTCTTTCTTTCTTTCAATGCACAACATTTCTGAGAAACATCTGAAGACATACAGTAGGTGCCCATATTGGTGATCACCACCTGTTCTCACTGCCTGGCTGCCAGCATAAAGCCTGTTCATGGTGTGCGATTCACTTTGAAATTATTGCTCTTAGACATACTCATTTGGCCTATTCATATCTACTGAGAGCACTTTGCCAAACGGTAGTGCTCAAAGTCCAGACAGTCTGCCAAAGTGTCTTAAAGTTTAAGTTTCAGACAAAAGTGAGTGTGGGGATGTGTGACAGTGCAGCTTACTGTAGGTGTAAGTTGTTATTTCAATGTGTGTGTGTGTGTGTGTGTGTGTGTGTGTGTGTGTGTGTCTGTTATGTATGTACAATAATAGATCTCCTGTAAATAGACAGTATACAGTATGCAAGGGGCAGGAGGCATCATGTCTTTGAGCAGCACAACAAAGCCCAAAATCTTATTTCCATTGTGGTCCGTTAGGTGGTCCCTTGGATACCGTGTTTGAGGAATGAAATGAGCACATTAAGTTTGCACTACTTTAAGTGTACATGCATGTGTGAGTGTATGCATGTATGTAAGAAAAACAGTAGAGAGGGAAGATACAGAGAGATGGAGATAGAGAGGAGTTAGAGAGAGAGAGGGAGAGAGAGAGAAAGAATATGTCACTGCAACAGTCTGTCTCCAAATAAATGTCTAACTCTAAGTTAGCTTTGTTTTGAAAGGGAACTTCAGAGAAGTGGTCTGGCTGATTCCAGACGACCTGAAGGTGTCTGAATATCTTAATTTAATGGAAGGTTCTTTTTTGAAAACACTTTTATGGATTATGCCTTCTAGACTGGAAGAATCCAAACTCATTTACAAAGTAAATAGAGGCTGGTGACTCTCGATTGGGAAACGTTTGCAACACGTGCATCGTAACGGCACTAACTTATTAGAAAATTATTGGTCCAGTTTGCTGTAAATAAATTTCTGCATTTTTCCAACTGCATTTTTTGACGTTTGCAAGTGTTGCTGCTTCTGTTTATCTCAATAAGTTTCGGTTTCGTCTTCCCCTCTGGTCGCTGATTGGCCTGACATTTTTCTTGTCTGAGGGAAACGGTTATGAACTATGGTGTTCCAGACTAGATCTCCCTGAAAGATATAGGTGGGCCGGGCCAGGCTATATGCCTCCACCCCTGCCCTCTCTCTCACTCTCACGCCTCTTTTCGTCTCAACCCACTCTGCACATGGGTCTTCCCCTCCCTCCCCTCCTTGGGAGAGTTTAATGTACACCTGTGTACTCTTTTTTTTTTTTTTTTTTAAGTATATTTTATGGGCTTTTTATGCCTTTAATTGACAGGATAGTGGAGAATGACAGGAAGCAAGTGGGAGAGTCGGGGTGGGATCCAGAAAGGACCACAAACCCGGGTCGCTGGTGTACGGTGCAGGTGCCCCAGCCAGTCGCGCCACGGATGGGGCCATCTGTGTACTCTCTTATCATGTTTTTATTGTCTCTTTTCTTTTTCTTTCTTTTGTTTATTTTTTTTGGATAGTGTGGGCGGGGAAAAGCTGCAGTACATTTAGTATTTCTCTGACAAATCTGTTGGAGTCTCTGGTGTGTGTGTGTGTGTGTGTGTGTGTGTGTGTGTGTGTGTGTGTGTGTGTGAGTGTGTAAGTGTGTGGTTAGTGTGTTATTTTTAATTTGTTTCCAGAGATATCTCAGGTGTGAAGATGACAGGGTCAAAACAGAGAGACACTGCACCAGGACCAACAGCAGAGGGATGAAGTGCTACCTGATTTAGATGTCCACACCTGTCATCTCCTGTAGTTCTAGCACTGCTCTGATCCCAAAACATAAATCCACAAATATGACATTTAAAGCTAAATTAATCAGACTCATCTTGACTGGATTCTCCTTTCAGGTCAATTATGTCTCTGTTGATATATTAGCTTATACTTTTACTGCTGTTTCTACTGCAGTTAAATTAGGATTTACACATACTCTTGATTTCATTAGGATACTCAAGGAACCCTGAAATGCTCATGGCCTTACCACTGTGTGAAATGTGACGTATCAGACTGAGATGTATTCAATTCTTAGTTCTGTCAATTGAATCCAATGCAGTGTGACTGCCTACTTTTTTCTCTGTGTTATTGTAGTGTCTCGGTCGGATCTCTAGGTGAAGTGTTTCAGGAGGTCGGGCTGTACTGTAGTCAGACAGGGACGGTTGGAGTCACTGTGTCCTGTCTACACACTGAGTGATACTGTGTCAGGCAAGCATGCTGCTGTGGGGAGAGAGAGAGAGCGAGATAGAGAGAATTTAAATTTTACAATAACAAATAAAAAGAACAAAGATGAAAGAAAATAAATAGTATAAAAATATAGTATCCTCTTATGACACAAGTGTAAAGACCAGTTCATAATTATTTAAGGAACATAACGCCCCATTAAAGCACCAAATATGTTCAAAAGTCGCAAGGTTACATGTAGACTTGTAAAAGTTAAAATCCATTTGAATTCTTGACTTTATCAGTCTTAATAAAACAATCACAGCATCATAGTCACAGTCCTGTTCTATTTTGTTTTTCCTACTAATGTAAACAGCCATTTTTGCATTACCTAAAATGTAATTGATCAACTGTGCCTTTGAACTATTCTTCTTACAAAACTTAAAACCAAGAATAAAAGTTTACTTTGAAAAACATTCACCAAACATTTGAACAATTTTTTCCAAAAAAAACAAAAAAAGGACCTAACCTCAAGCAGTACAAGAAAGCATGGAACACTGTTTCCCTTTGTAAACAAAAGGGACAGTCTTGTCTGATATCCGGAATCTTCATTTTCATTCTGTTTTAGGCAATAAGGACAACCTGGGAAAGGAGTTACTTAGATTTGAAATTAGCCCATTCCCATAATCTTTTAAAACCAGCTCATCTGGTGATAAAACAGATCTCAAACATGCCAAAGCCTGCCCCATTACTCGTACAGATCTTACCCCTATTGCTGCTACAAGGCCCTCAATATTGTCAAGCCCAGGACCACATAAAACCACCAAATCACATAATGTTATTATCTTTGCTTGACAGAGCCATTGATTAAGGACAGTAGAGCCATTGCTTATGTCAAGTCTTGCTCCATTTGTGACAGGCTCTCTTAGAAGCCATTGCGAAGAGGAAAGCCTATATATCCTTTGGATCTTGAATAAATTCCAAACCTTGAACAGTCCTCGATAAAAGGCCGGTAGTCTATTTGTATCCAATTTGGAGGGATCCATTAAAAACAAGGTTTTATCCTGTCCTAAATTCCCAAGGGTATGTAAGATTTCACACGCCACCCCTCTCCAGGTCAAACTCTCAGGCCCTGTGAGAAAGCGCTGAATAAACTGCAGACGAAATGCTGCCCCCCTGCTGGAAAGGTGAATGATTCTTTGTCCACCCTCTTCTTTGGGCAGATACAGTATGCTCTAATGCACCCAGTGTAGCCAGTCCCAGAAGAAGTCAATCAATAGTGCCTGTATTTTTTACTATAAGTTTGGTGGTGGATTCTAGACACATTAATCTGTGCCACAAGAAAGATGCCAAGTTGTTTATGACTAAACATTGGCCCCTGTAAGACAGCTGTGGCACCAACCATTTCCATTTATTCAGACGTCCTTTTATTTTTTCAAGAGCAGCATCCCAATTTTTCGGTAATGTACTGTGATCACCTAAAAAGACTCCAAGGTACCTGAACCCTCCTTTTGTCCAAGTAAGTCCATCTGGGAGTTTTGGGGGTTGGCAACTTCAATTACCCACTAAAATGGCCTCACTCGCATTAATGTATCTCCTTTGCCCATTTTTCCTTTCCAAACCAAAGAAAAATTTAGAAGGAGCATCCATCTCTGAAATATTTCGGAAGCGTGATCGGACCAAAGCGCCCTGTGCCTGTTTTTCCAGGAGATCATTTAATTCTATTTTCTTTAATTTAATTGTTTCAAAATGTTGTTGATAATTTGTAGTATCAGCCAGATTCTGAAGTTTCATAATTTCACTTTCTAACATTTTCTGAGATATGGTTATGTCTCATTGATGTGTCATTAAATGTGTACTGTTGACACAACTGTTTGATTTTAATTTTCCCCATTTCCCACCACTGCTGCAATGAGGGAAAATGCTTTTTTTCTCATCTAAATTCATTCCAAAAAGTGGAAGTGTTATTTAGATAAAATAAAATATTTAGATAAAATAATAATTATCTTCCAACAGTACATTATTAAAATGCCAGTATGCACTTTTGGGCTTAACTGAACTTAAAGACAATGTGCATAAAACCATACAATGATCTGAGAAACCCACAAACTATAAAACTTATCAACTCTGGCTAAAGACAGGGAATTATTAAGAATGGGCCCATGTGTATCGTCTCATTTTTATTAACATTTCGCCAAATATCAGTAAGATCATATGTGGCCTTTAGCTCAATGAGTCTTTTCCTTGATGGCATATGAGGCTCAATATGATTTCTATCATGTACATATTCTGTATTCTGTATCATATTCTAATCTCCCCCAACCAGTAGGAATTCATTAGAATCACAATTCTTTAAAACGTTATCCAATGTATTTAAAAAACATATTCTCTCAGTGGCCATTGTTGGTGCATAAACGCAAATAAACACATACCAATTATCCTCAAACTGTGCTCTTACTTTAAGGAGTCTACCCTTTAAAATAGCATCAACTTGATAAGAAACAGGAGTGCATCTGTCTGAAAATAGTATAGCAACCCCTCCACTATTTGCAGTATTATGGCTTAAAAACATTAGTCCTTTAAACTCCTTTACCCAATCAGCAGCATTTATAACGTCAGTATACTTTTCTTGCAATAAGATAACATCAGTCTTTTTTTGCTTCATTGTCTCAAACAATTCTATTCTTTTCAAACTTTGTCTAGCCCCATAATGTTTAAAGATGCGACATGAAAATCAGGCATAGTCACAAAGAAAAGAAAAAAAGGAACCAACAAAATACACACGCGCATCATAATACTAAGGGACTCAGGCTTTCTCATCAGTGTTGCCATTTAACTTAGTTAGACATTTTCTGAGACTATATACTTCTTGATCAGTAAAGTTGCCTTCTCCCATGTATAACTTAGTTTTTTCAATAAATAAGTCAACGTCAGGAAAGTGATCATCAATACGCACTTGTCGTGCGTGCTTGGTCTTTTTAAGGAACGATTAAATATCGTCCACAGTGCACGACTGATTTGAGTAACCACTCAGACGCACACTACATGTAATGCTACAATCAGAGGAATAATCGCTTTCACTCTAAGCATCAGTTTAACTCGGTTCTGTAAGCTCACTCTTTTTCGTTTTTTGATTACTAGTACGGGATCCTTTTCTTTTTCTAAGCACTTTAAAAAGTGCATCATCGGTGTCCATTAAGGAACTTTCACAATCAACTTTGCCAAAAATTTGATCAATGTCACTCACAGAACTAGTGCTGCCCTGTGTACATTGCGTAGGCCTACCCTCACCAGCCTTTGTATCAATCGACTCACTACCAACATCTTTTGGAGGTTCTTGATGATCGAGATCATTTTTATCAATTTGTACGAGATCGGTAACCTCTTTTGGTTCATTATCTACCACTGGCCTGGTCTGTGCGTTATTTTGTTCTGTTGATTCATCAGTTGTAGCAGAAGCACTAGCACTATTTTCGGCTGTGTCATTTGACGTCCCAGGCTCTGTCTGTTTTTCTGGACAGGCCCTTATTAGATGGCCTACCTGGCCACAACCAAAACATTTCATTGAGTTTGTAGAGACATAGATAGTGTAATAAAAGCCGTCAATTTTACAAATTTAGAGTCATGTCAATTTCAGTGTTTTTCAAAATCATGTAGACAGAGCGCCTAAAAGAAACAACATGTTTTAACAATGGCGATTTAGACGCGATGGACATTTTCTTTATTGGTGAAACTAATTTGCCATACTTGGCAAAAGGTATGAAGGTATATTATAACTTCGTTACTAATGAAGGGTGGCACATTCGACAAGATCACTTTTTTGGCTGGCGTTGATGGAGGAAGAACAGAAATAAATTCCTCGCTCAACCGCATCTTGAGCCATATCTACTGATGCTAGGAACAGCACAACTGCATTATTCATACGTGAAGCAGAACGTATATTATCATGGC
This sequence comes from Alosa alosa, assembly GCF_017589495.1. Classification (NCBI taxonomy): domain Eukaryota; kingdom Metazoa; phylum Chordata; class Actinopteri; order Clupeiformes; family Clupeidae; genus Alosa; species Alosa alosa. The sequence continues at coordinate 10,164,185 of NC_063196.1, forward strand.
CAACCATCTCCCCAATGGCTAAGCTGCAGTCCTCAACACTAGTTGTTGTGAGTGTGAGCATGACGCCGTGTAAGAAACCCTAAGTTCACCATACCTGGGTCAGCGTGCTCCCACGGGTGGAAGCAGACGCCCAGGTAGGCTTAATACGATCTTACTCTACTAATAAAGTTATCACAAGCACCAACACGAGCAAACACAAAAAAGAGAGAGAGAGAGAGAGAGCTGGAGAAGCAAATTGAGATAGAAATAGAGAGAGTGAACATTTCACACATTATCACCTATCAGAACAGTCTTAAATTCTATGATTTAAGATGCTCAAGCTGGGTTTGTCTGTGTGGAGGGGGGATATTATGTTTGTGTGGGTGTTTGTGTGCAAGAAGTGTGTCTGTGGAGTGAGAGTGATTGACAGGGTTGGTGTTTATGTGTGTAGTTGCGTGTCAGCTTTGAGGTGAATATTTGTGTCATGTGAGGCTGTTAAAGTGTGTGTGTGTGTGTGTGTCATGGACCCCAGGGAAGGATGGGAAAAATAATTTATAGGAATGCCTATGACTTTTCGGGATCAACTGGTTGTTCCCTTCTTCCATCACTGCACAGGATTCCCAGCATGCTCTGCAGTGCTGTTCCAGCGGGATACCACTCAAAGGCGATTTGAAATCGCTGAGTCATCACACATCGCGTAAGGAGACAGCTCCCTCAAACTTTAGTATCTGGGGGTCTGATATTTGTTGTGCTTATGCCCTCTGTTAAGTTCGGCCAAAACGTTTACAATTAGCAATAAATACAGTAAGATCTGAATAAATGTGTGACTTCTGGTGAAAGAATTACCAGGTACACTATGCCATTTACAAATGATGTTCAGTTATACTGTTTGTGTGTTGAATGTCTCTCCCATACATTTAAGGCATTATTTAAAGACCCTTTCAAGTGGATCAAAGTGGATTATCTTCTTAGGTTTGTGCTAACTATTCTATACAAACCGGTAATTGACTTATTATTTCTTGCAGAGTGTTGATGAAATTGTCCACCTACCGAATGCGATATTCAATCTTGTTAACATATTGATTGATGTCTGATTGCACAATAAATTGAATTGAAATTGGCCAATCGCCGGCGCCAATTTCAATTCAATTTATTGTTCTTATGGAGCGCCAAAACATTACACATGTATCATGGCGCTTTACAGAATGTAGGCAATCAGAGAAAAAAGAAAAGAAAGAAAGAAGGCCCATGGGTAACAGGGTGATGAAAAACTCCCTAGAATTGGAGATCCATGTAGGAAGAAACCTCGAGCAGATCCACGACTCAAGGGCCTGACCCATCTGCCTAGGGTCAATACAAGACAGTAAGGTCTGTATACATGACAAATGCATATGATAGTCAGGTGTAGAGAATAGGACATGGTGTTTAAAGCACCTGAGGTGAAAGTTACAAGAGGTGGGATGATTACGTATCCGGTATGATAATGCATTAATCATGATTTAGTAAGAGAAAGTGCAAATAGTCCGGCGTTGGAATTGTCCAGGGGACGTTGTCAAGGGGCATGTGGTGGGTCGGCAGACGGGCCAGGAATCCGGGCAGAGTTGTCATAGACAGGTGATGGGGCTGTACGGCCCAGGAATCCAGATAGGGGGACAGTAATAGGGCAGTCGAGGATGGGACTTCAGGTGAGATGGGTGAGAGGAGGGCCAACACATGGATGGTTGATGACTGGTGATGATATACCTCACAAGTGAGGTACAGTAAGGGGGAAGAAAGAAAGATGTAGAGTGGGTTAGTATTACTGAAAATCAAATTGGTTAATGTCAATAAGTAATCAGTGGTACTATATATTGTTACAGTATATCATAGTGAGAATAGGCAGGAGAGGGAGAGTTGAGAGAGAAGGGGAGAGAGGAGAGGGGGGGGGGGTTGTACGGCGTGACACATGAAAAGTCCATGACAGCACTATGCTATAGCAGCATAACTAAGGCATGGTGAGGGGTAGTCGACACCAGCGAAGGTATGGTCAGTGACCACCATCGCACGCGTGACTGGGGTGCCAGTCACACGAGGACTCAGCAGGGTGGTCCATTCCAAGAATCCCTGAGGTGGGTGAAGTTCCACACCGCACCATACCTACAGTAACTATGGGAGGCAGTAAAGAGGTATATTTTAAGTCTAGACTTAAAAATAGGGAGGGTGTCTGCTAGTCGAATTGAGGAAGGGAGATTATTCCAGAGGAAGAGTGCGCGATAGCTGAAAGCTCTGCCACCTACTGTAGTTTTTGAGATTCTTGGAATTACAAGAAGGCCAGTATTCTGTGATCGTAGCTGTCTGGGTGGTTTATATGGAACTAGGAGATCTTTAATATATTCTGGTGCCTGGCCATTTATGGCTTTGTATGCTAGAAGTAATATTTTGAAGTCAATGCGACTTTTAACAGGCAGCCAGTGTAGAGATGACAGGGTAGGGGAAATATGTTCATATTTTTTAGTTCTAGTGAGTGTGTGAGCAGCTGCATTTTGTATAAGCTGTAAGCTCTTTAGACAGGTGTTATTGCAGCCAGTTTATAGAGCATTGCAATAATCAATCCTTGAGGTGACAAAAGCATGGATTAATTTCTCAGCGTCTGGTAAGGATAAAGACTTCCTTATCTTTGAAATGTTCCTTAAATGATAGAATGAAGTTTTGGTAATCTGTTTTATGTGATTACTTAGTGATAGGTCTTGGTCAATTGTAACTCCTAGATTTTTAACACTTGTGGATGAGGATAGTCGAAGAGTAAATGTAGCCTGTGATGAGGATAGGATAGTCCAGTCACTGGTGATGAGGATAGGATAGGCCAGTCCCTGGTCACCAACCAAGACAAATGTAGATTTACTGGTCCCTGAAGAGGTTTTTAACCTCTGCCCTGCTCTATAAACTAGGCTTAACCCACACACTATGATATTGATCCATGGCAGTTTCAATCAATAACCTTTGAAGTTTAGTCATATATGTCTTGGTTTACGCAGCATGGATTTCTTTTTTTATTCAGGTATTGTTTTGACTCTGCAGTTATATAAGTATGCAGACTCTCTCTCTCTCTCTTTCTCTCTCTCTCCTTCTCTCTTTCTCTCTCTGTGAGTGTGCTTCTTCCTCCTCTTATTATCATTAGCTGTGTGACTCCATGGTGTGGCTTCAGCATGAGATTTAGCTGAAGTTTTGTTAAGGTCTGGTTCAGTGAAGGATGCTGCTCAATGCTTTGTGGCACTCCTCAGCACCGGCTGCCTTGAGAATGTGTGTGTGAGTCAGTCTCGTAAATATTTAATAGAACCACAATACAGAGAGTGGAGTTATTGTGTGTGTGTGTGTGTGTGCGTGGGGTCCTCCTCTTATTATTATCATTTATCACACACATTTTTCAGGTGTTTTCATGAAACTGTAATAGCCATGTGGTAGATAAAGCACATTAGGAGTACCATCACTCACCTGCGCTGATTTGGAAATCAAAGTGATAAATAAAAGTGATATAAAAAATGTAATTCATTCTCTGTTCCATTATGAGTAAATGAGTTTAGCAGAGTTGCTTGTTTATGTGCCTGCAGATTGATTTTAGAATGGCCATAGTGGCCATCACGGACCACTCATTGATTTGTGTTGCCCGTAACTGCATGCAATGTTTGATCCTTTAATGGTTTAAGTGGCATGCGCCACACACACACACACACACACACACACACACACACATTGTACGGCCCATTAGCGCAAGGCACAGGTGGGAGAAGGCACCTGCGTCGTCTCGTCGTCTACTCTCGATGCGTACACTCCGTGCATCAGTAGACTCGACCGTCTCAACAGGCGTGCCTCCATCCTCCCACACCGCTCGTTTTTAATCCATCAGCGTGCGTCCAAGTGGGCATCTGTCACGCATTTTGGTATTCCCATTATGACCCCATAAAAGGGCGTTGGATTGGCTATTAGCCGGGGCCGTAATGGCAAAATGGGCGCTTTGCTGGAGACAAGCTGACACTTATGGGGAAGAGAGGAGGCAGAAGCCCAGCGGGAGCTACGACAGGCGGGCATGTGCGTCCTCCTCACCCCGCCCCCACTTCCTCCCAACGCCTGGCTGCCTTCGGAGACTTTTGAGACTTCAGTGCTGCATGCAGGTGCGGCGTGCTCATTTGCTGCCTGCTAAGTTTGGCCCATGGCGGGATTTGGTGCTGGTGGCGCTAAAGAGACTGTAAGGGGCTGGCTTAATCAGACAGTAATTAGCTCTGAGGGTGGTGTCAGACGCAGACCACAAATAGAGCTGCACAGGCCCGTTATCAGTCTCAGACCGGGTGGTGGTGATGGTGGTGATGGTGACAGCATGCCGAGGAGAACTTTGAGTGTTGTTGGGTGATTCATACATAATTTCCTGATGTTTTGAAAAATTTCTGATCCGTATATATTTAGCATATCTTATATCAGTCATACATATCATTTATTAGTTATTAAGCAATGTGTGTGCGTGTGTGCGTGCGTGCGTGCGTGCGTGCGTGCGTGGGTGTGTGTGTGCGTGCGCGTGTGTACGAATGCATGTTTGTGTGATGCTTTTGTACCAAAAATAATTAATAGTTTGATGACCAAATAGACTAAAACCTGGTTATAAGTGGTTGTGGAATGCTAATATGAAGAGACTGTTACTGTAAAGTAAATATCCTAGTTGAGACCTGCTATGGCCGCTTCCTCTGCTTTGGTGTTGGTCATTGGCTCCTTCTCCAGTGTGTCTCTGGGATCAAACAGCATAATTGGCTGTTATCACCACACCATTGCTTTCAAATTAGAGCCCGTTGTCTGTAATAGCAGTGGAGGAAACCGCTCAAGTACTCTCTCTCATGGCAACCCACTCTTCTTTCACTCCCTCACATTGTCTAATTCTTTGGTTGTTGGGCAGAGGAGAGACAGTATTGGGCTGAGAATTGTAATTGCTGTGGAGCCTGGCAGAGGCTGTGGAAAGAGGCAACAGTGCCTGCTCACCTGAGGATGTTTTTCTGAGCCAAAGGCGGTTGGGATGGGGTGAGGTGGGGGGTCGGGAATAATTTAACAATTAAACTGGTTAGTCACGCATGGCTAACCAGTTAAATTGTTAAATTACCCCAGAAAGCCAGAGAGCATTTTAGGAGTATGACGCCATACTGACACAGCCACAGAAATCTTCCAATACAAACGTGCATCACGTTAAGCCAGATCTGCAGTGCTGGTGTAGCCGAGGCCCTAATTCGTCTGCCGCTCACGACCCTTGAACCCGCACACCTCAACACTCACCGGCATGGGAGTCGAACGCTCTAAACGCTGAGCTAAAAGCCCAGGCTTCCAACTCAGCGGTTAGAAGCGTTCTAAAGGTTAGGGCTGTGAGGACTTACACGGGCAACTAGCACGCTAGCTCAGTTCGCCTCCGTTACACTGGAAGAAGTTGAACTCGTCCACTGTTTTAAACACAAAGTAAGGCAATGGGCTGCCTTCAGAAACAGCCCTTGTTATAACCTCTGTACACTTTGAAAGTTTACAATATGTTGGTTTATCTGTAGGGACCCTATCCATGCTACCACCAAAGTATAAGGCTATTTTGAGCCTTGTCAGTGGTTTGAAAATAGTGACGACGAGAGGGCATGATGGTAGTTTCAAAATTGAAAGTGCCTGTGGTAAACACTAGTAGCAAAGCCCCCAGACTCGCTTCACAAAGTGAAATGAAGTATTGAAACCAGGCCGGAAAGTGACGGTCCTACCATGTGTTGGATCTTAACACAGGTGATCTCATTAACTGGCTGACTTGATCTGCCGGTATAATAGAATGTCATCAATGGATTGTCATCCATTAGCCAGGCACCACCAATGGTTTAACACATACACACACACACACACACCACACACACACACACACACACTGTATTTTTGTATGCATGTCTCTCTATGTGTGTATGTGAATGTGTATGTGTGTACAGTATATTTGTACAGTATGTTTGTGTCTATTCATATATATCCGAGCATAATGTTTGCTCGGCACCTCATACAGTCACACCTCACCATCTCCTCCTCCTCCATCATACCCTCTTGCTGGAGGCTCAACGGCTTCTTCCAGTGTTCGGCTGACCTTTACCGCCCATCGCACTGACCATAAAAAACGCTGGTGTCAATTAACAGGGAGCAGACGGCAATCCGGCAATAATTACTAGGCTTATTGCATGGATATGCACTGTTTTTTTTTTAGCTTATCTCAACCTGCTTGATTTGCACTTCTCAGATTGCCTGTCTGTGAGCTGCTGTGTACAGTATGTGTGTGTGTGTGTGTGTGTGTGTGTGTGTGTGTGTGTGTGTGTGTGTGTGTGTGTGTGTGTGCGTGTGTGTGTGTGTGTTTGTACACTACACTGTGTGTATGTGTGTGTGTGTGTGTGTGTGTGTGTGTGTGTGTTTGTACACTACACTATGTGTGTGTGTGTGTGTGTGTGTGTGTGTGTGTGTGTGTGTGTGTGTGCGTGTGTGTGTGTGCGTGCACTACAGTGTGTATGTGATATACATACGTGTGTGCTGAGCTTTTGGTTGTCATTTTTGTAAGAATTCAATTAGCGCAGAAATGATATGGTTCACTGTTGAAGGCCCTGTTGTCACTGCCGACAATACATTACAGTTAAAGTTGAGACTAAGCACACGTCAATAAAATCATCATTTGTTTCTTTTTAAACAATGATATATTGTTATGATCGAA
>NC_063196.1:10173390-10205890 GCF_017589495.1 Alosa alosa
GGAATTCCAAAAGACTTCTTTCTTCTTCGTAGGTTCAAAAGACCTCTTCTCCGGCACGTCAATCAAACAAGCAATGAGCGATGATCTTAACTCCAAGATATAGCCCGTATCATACCATTTTGTCAAATGACTTTAATCAGTAGTAGGCTAGCATTGTTGGAAGGTAATGATTGTAATGTCCTCAAATTGAAAAGCTGTTCCGCTGATTGCGCTGAGCCCAATACAACAAGTGAGATTATATAGAGTATGTATGCTGTAATTTAGAGTGACATGGTGTAATTAAGAGAAGTACTTTAATTGCAATCCATTAGTCACATTAATTAGCACCTCAGCTATTGCTTCTGATGACTGGACTCTCAATCGACTACTAGTGCCTCTGGGAGATTCTTCAAACTAGAGTAGGACACATACACACACTCACACACATAGAGAGAGAAAGTAACTAAACACACATACATACATAAACATACTTGCATATACAAATATGAAGATTGCACACATACATGCCCATGCCATGCAGCAGAGAGAATGACTAAACATACACAGACAAATACACACATGCATACTGTGTGTGTACACACACACACACACACACAGACACACACACACACACACACACACACGCACACTTTCCCAACATTTCCCAATTATGTGAGCGGTCTGGCTCATGATCACCCCCTCCAATGAAACCTGAGATGTCTTAATTACATTCCTGTGGATTTGGAGCCTGTGAGGGCAGAGCAAATGTGAGTTCCCCTCGGCACTAGCGCTGCTGTCGCTAATAGCACCATAAGCATCTGAATGTAGTCACAGTGCATTGCAGCACTTCATTTAACCACATTATGGAATGATGCTAATGCAACAGCCCCTTCATGCTCACGTGGTGGGCCCTTTAGTGGTTCACTACCATTTCGAGCTCTCTCTCCCAAGACATGGGGAATGGTGTTTAATTAGATACTATGAAGTTTGTAACTGAATTCAGGCTTCTTTGAAAGTGATTTGTCTATGTTTATGCTTATTTAGCAAATGCTTTTGTCCAAAGTTAATTATGAATCTTGACAAAAGCTTAACTTGCACATTTTTGGTGCACCTGTTACAACAATGTGCTCCTCAGTGTTGTCATTTAGAAGCCCAACCATAGACATTATTAACATGCCATTCATAACATTAAGACTATAATTAAGGATATACCATCACCAATAGTTGTGTAATGGAACCTAGATTATGTTTTTTTAGTCTGTTTGATGCTACACGCTAATGTCACTGACATTCTTCTCAAGGCTATAGCAGCGTTAAATCCCCTTTATCAGTAATTATCATGAAGGCACTCAAGATCTTTGATAGTCTGTGAACTGCCAGAGATTTAAAATGTCTGATATTTGATGGTATCACAGCTAAGCATGCTCCAAGGTTGTTATGATGTGACAATCAGAGACTGCCATCACAGCTGATGACAAGGCATGGCATCTACCATGATATGATGATGACATGTTAATGTCATCCACGTTCTAACAAAGACTATTGTCAAAGATGTGTTTGTCTCAAGCAGTAATTCAATGTATCCAGAGCATTCTGCATAGGGGTGTATTTCTCAAAAGCTATATACCAACTGACCAACTGCCATCAATAAATGATAGATAGACCATTTCGAACACCTTTATTTTCCGAGGTTGCAGTAGATAAAGGTCTAGTCCGCCATTTTAACCCAATATATTTTTTGTCAGTTTCAACTAATTAGATCTCAATTACATCTGACTGAGGAATAAACAATCCCAGCCAATCGAACCAAGCCGGTCAACAAGTTCTTTCAGGAGCACAGGAAGAGGGTTGTGTGTAATTTAATTAACTCTTAAGCTTAAATATCAACAAATATTCACTGAACTCTAACTATAAACCTTGTTCTTATCTTCATAATGCACTCTTGATACTCATAAATCATTCCAAGCAGAACGCTTGAGTCAGATCCTGCAGACCATCACCAGAGCTTAGGACTATTAGTGCTCTGCAAGACTAAGGAGCTGATTCAAGTAATTATCTAAAAAAAGGAACTGATTCAGCGGTTCAATGTGCCCAAGTACGAGAACGCGGATTTGTGGAAGCCAGGTGCTTTTGGGAGAGAGAGAGAGAGAGACAAGAGAGAGAGAGAGAGAGAGAGAGAGAGAGAGCCTGAGAACATCATAGTCTCTATGGGGCCATATGAATAAAGCGTGGCAGCTCAAACTATACTTTATACTGTGTGAATAGATCACACCAAAACCAGAGCTAAAGGGCTTAAAACGAGACAAAATTGTGGAAAAGAAAAGTTTGAGTCATGTTGTGCATTTTATTTGTCTAAGCATAGAGAAGAGATGTGTTTGCACCAAAATTATATCACAGCACACTAGACTTTCTATTTGTGTCATCAAGGTCAGAGATTTTCCTGCAAAACTGGCAGTATATGAACTACATTTGTATGGAATGCATCGCTTATGTAGTCTATACATGCTATGTGATGAATACAAAGAGTTATTTGCAATTCCTCAAAGATCTCTACATGAGCTTAACTTTGCACTCACTGGCCTTGAGAAAACAGCCCTTCAAAATGGATTGTTTTCATATCTTATTTGTGGTTTCATAAGCAAATAAAAGGTGCACTTATTTCCTCTGCTGCAGTGTATGCATTTTCATATTGTTTTTAATGGAAGGAAATAGTATGCACACACTCACTCACTCACTCGCAATTTATTTGGCCACTTACACCGGTAAGAAAATGAAGAAAAAAAGGAATGAAATATTCATGCATGCTGGCAAATTGACATTTGCAAATACCAGCAGAGTCTGAATGGCTGTGCTTATTCTATTTATTTTCTCCGCATGGCGTCGTAATGAGAAGGCATCAAAGAATGCCTCCCTGCCTGCCTGTCCCGACCTCAGCCCCTCCGCAGTGGTCATGTTTAATTAATTTGCCATGGCACTCCACTCAGCTTAAAAACAACACACACACAAGCAGGTCCGATCACACTGACACACACACACACACACACACACACACACTGCACACAGTAGGATGCTTCCTGAATGGAACATTTTTATACTGTAGTTAGTGTAGCCTTGGAGTTCAAGGTCAAGGTCAAACTTGACTTCATATGTTATGGTGCTTCATAGATAAAATGGAATTGAATTAAATGGACAGATGTGAGGTCAGTTGTGAGACACTGCTAATTCCTATGGAGAGAATAGAAGGATATTGGGATGTGGGGAGGGGCAGGAGATGAGAGAGATTGATTATATATATTTTACAGTAATATTTGAGGTATTGTTGCTCAAGTGAATCTTTTAATCAAAAGAACCAGTGAGATTTTAGTGTGAAACAGTGATATTATTTAAGAAATTCATATCCTTTTACCCCTCCATTGCTTGGCTCTGTCCCTCATTCTCGCCCTGTGTCCCCTTGTCCCATCCCGTCCCGGTTCCTCCTATAGGTGCTGTCTATATGTCCCAAAGACATGCGTGCAGACATCTGCGTCCACCTCAACCGGCAGGTGTTCAACGAGCACCCAGCTTTCCGTCTGGCCAGTGACGGCTGCCTGCGCTCGCTGGCTGTGGAGTTCCAGACCACGCACTGCGCTCCCGGCGACCTCATCTTCCACGCCGGTGAGAGTGTGGACACCCTCTGCTTCGTCGTGTCCGGCTCGCTGGAGGTCATCCAGGACGACGAGGTCATTGCCATCCTCGGTAAGATCCTCGGATTTCATCTTCAAACTTCCTCTTGGAACTTTGACATGAACGTTTGCTCATGCCCTTGCCTTTAATGCTCAGGGTGTGCAATGCCCAGTTAAGGGACCTGGTACACTTGTCACGATCTGATGAAGGCCCCAGGCCGAAACATCATGGCTGAATAAATACTTTGATATGGAGCCAGAGTGTGTGACACTATCTCGTTCCTATGGTAACACAAACAGTTTGCCTTAACCGACATTTGAATATGCTCGCATTGCGCTTTGTAAGTTGAACCAAGTTCAACGCTCAGCTTGTTCAACGCTAGCGTTACGCCAGCGTTGCCACCGTTCCGCTGCCGAACCATAGAGAATAGGAAACCTGCCGCTTGCCGCTGGTCAGTGTAATCCCCGCCTTAGTCATAAGACTGACATAGCAGCATCATAATCATGATGTGTCCATTTCCTCTCTCAACATCTTTGATTCAGCACTCTGTTGTGTCACCACTCTTAGTAGCTGTCATGAGAACTCTCACAGTGTTCAGACATCAAACATATGTGACTACAGTGTGTGACATCATGCCATCTAACAGCTCTTTTGACAGTTGCCAACAGTAGAGCACAAGACTCCTATAGCATTATACAATGACGTATCTCGTACTTGTCATGATGACGTCAGTGACACATCCTATGTGTTTTCATGCAAGGTTTTACTGGTTGTTTTTCACACCTCCCTAAAGATTAAGACCACATACTATTATTGTACTTAAAGTAGCTCCACCAGAAACGGACCAGAAATGACCTTTTGAATCTGACATCGTCACAGCACAGCTAAAGGATCCCAAACACGGGTCTGTGTCGTATCCCAATTTCTGCTCCGTGTGGCGGCGGGTACCGAGGAGGCCAGCGCATCACCCACAGGCATCCCTGCCCTTTGCTCAAACTGTGTTGTCAGCATGGCACGCAGGGAGGAGACGAGAGGCCCGAATCATCTCCCAATTTAGCACACCAAGGGGGTTACTGCTTATTGCAGAACCAGCCTCATTGCTAAGCCCTGCTTTAAAATGTGTGTGTGGCCGGCAAGATTCACAGAGGCTCGATTGGTTGTGACCCACTGGTGCAAACCGGCCCAGTGCCAAATCAGGTTTAAATTGGCGCTATATTATGGCCAAATTAGGGTTAAATTGGGGCTAAATTAGGACCAAATCGACTATAGGAAGACCAGATCAGGGCTAAATTAGGACCAAATCAGTTATATTTGAGCCAAATCAGGGCTATATTAGGGCAAAATCAAAAATAAATTGTGCTCTGATTTCTGGGGCCATCTTGTTACAGTGTCTTGGATTAAAAGTCATGTCCTCCGTATACTGTTGTGTGTAGTTTCCCAGGGATATGCAAGGATAGCTCCTTTTAGTCCAACACTTGACCTGCACACAAATGGCTATCAGATTTCAATATTTGAACAAATCATGCTCTCGTATTTCACTAAGGCTGCATTTGTCAACACTGACTGTTCACACTGGGGATTATGGAGAGAGTCTAGATCACTAGGGCTACTATTGATTTGATCCTGGTCTATGTGATTATAGGATGTAGTGCAAGAAAACTGAATTGACTATGACATTAAAATGTGCCTTGAGGTGCCTTGATTAGTTGCCTTTTCCTGTATACAAATTTATCCTATCCTAACCCTTTGCTTGAACAGAAAAAAAGCATTTCTTGGAACATATTCTCCTCTCTTTTCACATCAGTGACTCAGAAGGAAACAACACAAATGCCACATTTCACAAGGCATACACTTAGCAGCAGTGATTTCACCATCTACAGAGGTCATCAACAAGCCCGCAACAGTCTGGCAAGTGTGCCCCACGTGAAATAGCACTGAGACTTTTGCATTACATCTGATTAGACCTCGTCGAGAAAGGATTTTAAGCCTCATTCATTTAATGGCCTATCAGATCAGATGTGTTTTTTCCTTTTCGATTATGAAGAGGGATAAAATGGGAGTGTGGAAAACTAATTGGCCCCAAGGCATTCACTTGAACTCCAAAGCAAGACCCTGCAGAGTCTCTAATGACGGACCTCATCAAAGGACCGTGGTGGGCACCCCAATGTCCACCAGGTTAAGCACTACGTCCAAAGTCTTTTTTTTTACACTCACATACCGCACACACACGCACACAGACACACACACACACACACGCACACACACACAAACAGCAGCAGATTGCTGTGTGTGATGTCTGAACTTTTAATAAGCAGTTCAGTAGAAACAAACACACACAGCGTGTGTTTGTTTAAACTTGCTGTTTGAATAACACCATTTTATATGCTGTTCTACTCTGCAACCCAGAGCCAAAGGTAGCTTTCTTCCAGTGAGCACCTTTGTTTACAAATGGTTGTATACACCATCTAAGGGTTACCAGTGGTAAAGCCATGATTGGTTCTCCTGGGACGTAACCGACTCAGACAGAGCCTCTAGAAATCTTTGGATTTAACTCCCATATGTTAGAGTTGTAAAGAGCTGCACTTATTCACTGTATGGATAATTGTCAACAACTTCAGTTATTTATTAAACTAACTGTGTTAGAAGCATGTAAACATCCTTTTCCTTGCCAAATATCGAAATAAGGCACAGCAGGTGTTTGGTTGTTGTCGTGAAAAGTGCCTCAATGTTTGTTCATTTACGATTTATTTTTAGGAGAAAAGTGCTTGCTGTCTCCTGTAGTGAAATAAAATGCTGAAACAGAACAAAATAAAATGAAATAAAGTACACAGTAATAAAGAAAAGTTATTATGCTTTCAGTTACAGGAGTAATTTTGTTGTTGAGAACAAAAACTTTTACCATCCTTTTGAATATGCACTCACATTCTTCCCCCCACTTGAGTTTGAGTTAGACTCTGTAGTTAGGCTTTTATAAAGCAGAGCCATATTTGTTTTCTGTGTTGAAATGCAATGATTGTGTTAGGGATGCATTTGGGTTGTACATCCATCAGTTTGTGTATTTGGAACAGCCAGTTCCCATTAAAGCCCTTTCTCGGTTGAAGAAAGAGCTTGTTTGACTGAAGTACTGACAGACGAAGTCCATCGATTGTTTCCAGGAAGTGGGAGTTTAGGTTTCGCTGCATCGGACCACTTAAGTGCTTTAATGCTTGTTGTTGTGACCTGTGCTAACTTATTTTTTTTTTCCTACTGAAGGAAAAGGGGACGTGTTTGGGGACGTGTTCTGGAAGGAGAGCAACCTGGCACACTCGTGCGCTAATGTGCGGGCCCTGACGTACTGCGACCTGCATGTTATCAGAAGGGACGCCCTGCTCAAGGTGCTGGAGTTCTACACGGCCTTTGCCAACACCTTCTCGCGGAACCTCATTCTCACCTGCAACCTTCGGAAACGGGTAAGGGTTGGGCTCAGTTTGGTTAAACACCCTCACACACACACCCACACACCCACAGTCTAATGCAACATCCAGACACAAATAATAACACATTTAACAGGGTTCATGGTTGTTTGATTTTGAGCCTAGGTTGTTTGGTTGTTTGATTCTGGAATTCCGATCACATTTCAGCACGTAGACGTTGTTACAGTAATTCTCAGTGAACGACATGCACAGCCTCATGGTGACCCCTTGACCTCACCTGGCATCGCCAGGAGCACGTTTGGTCAGAATAAGGTAGTGTCGACGAAGCAGAGGAACGGATGTTGTGGTTTTGTGTGTCTGTCAGGGTCGTGTTTGCACTGCGTTTTTTGGGCTTGTAAACACATAAATGATTCATATGCACGGACACCCCACAGAGGACAGGACAGTACGCTGAGTGAAAAAAAAAAACTGCGCTCACAGCTCAACTTTGTTTTGCTGGCTGGGCTCTAACTGAACGGTGGGAGTGTAGAGTCGGCCGGTGCTGTAATCACATTTCACACGCTTCACAAAGCCTCTGGTTAGCTGGTCCACCTCAGGCAGAAAAGAAGAGAGTCATTTTTAATGTATTTCTTCAGCTGTGGTTGTCACTGTTTCCTTTTTGACAGGACGGAATGTAACCCAAGGAATACATTTCAGTACTCCAATAGCCTGTACCCCACTTCCCCTCACCAAGTAATTACAGTACATACATCAAATATGTCAAAATGTACATTCTTGAGATAGGGTCATGTGATATACTACAGTGAAGATTGTCTTAGTAACATTCTACAACCTACACATCTGGATGAGGAGACTTAAACCTGGCTCTGCCATCCCTGTTCCATGGGTGCAATTCCAGCCAAACTGACAAAACGGCTGATTATTTTAGCAACAGCTTTTGGTTCTTGGGCCTCACAGGGTTACATAAGGAGGAGCCTTGGTAAAAATATAAATATAATATGAACCCAATATATGAATATTATAAATTTAGATTTGGATTAGATTAGATTAGATAAGACTACCCACCATGACACACAGATACACACTATGGGAACCCTATGAAATGCAATACAGTACCGTCATGAGACACAGATACAGTACACACTATAAAGTACACTGCAAAAACACTTTGCAAAGAATACTGCACTTTTGAGGTGAGGTAGACTTAAAGGAATATTGCACATATAATATTGCACATTTGAGGTGTATATGTCAGAGATAATAGCCAGTGAGGTGTCCCGATACACAGACTTTATGGACAAGGGGGAGGCAAAGATCACCATGACGCAAAGCGGGACGCCATGGCGGCTGTTATTGCACTTGTCCCCATGACTTAGCCAGTCATGTATGTAATAATATAGTCATGCATTTATTGCACACAAAGGAAACATACAGTTCAGTTTAAAAAGAAGCAGAGCTTATTCAGTTTGTTGACCGTGATAACACTGGGTAGTTAGCTTGGTTAAAGTTGATTCCATTGTTGCGACAACTCCTTGTTGAACCGTTGTTTTCTGTGGTTGTTACAGTTAGCATTGCAAAGAGTACAGTAAATGGAATGGTGCTAAAACTTTTTTGCAAGATGTACTTCATAGGTGTCTTGATATACAGAATTAAAAGCCCACCTACCAGCCATTATATACAGTATCTATTCATGGGTTTTATCTGGTCCCTTTACACATATACGTATAAAATCAAGCAGCCTAGATTATGAATGCAGACTGCATGGTGCTTGATTGATACACCTGTGGAAACGGACCTGATGAAACCCATGAATAGTATTCTGATGATTCTGATCTGGATACTCGTTGGCCTGACTCGCAGTACACAACACAAAGTGAAGTAAAAAGTACAGTTACAGTTGTTAACAGAAAACAGTGAAACTTACAGTTTCTAACTTACTCCAACTGTGACAGCTCTTTCTATGAGTCAACTATGGACCCTCAATGGATTCGCTCTATGGATTCTCACTAAGGACTAGAAGTTTCTATTGAGCCTTACTCAATTATGGACCCCTATTGTAGTTTAGGACTCCAACCGTGTAGGCAGAGTAGCTCCCTCTATGAATCAGCTATGGACCTGTATTCTAGTTTGAGTCGTAGGCAGTGTTGTGCAGGGACCCTGTCACTGTCCTTGTTGTGGAGACCGCTATCAAGGAAAGCCTCTGCAGGGAATGGGGGAAACAATCTTTGAGAAATGCTAAAGTATTCCCAGAAAGCCACATATGAGATGGTGTAGATGGTGGTAGTCAGGCTTACCCAATGCAGAAGGGAACTATACAGTTTCTCCACAGTTGTGAAAAAAAAATATATTCTCGCCAACAGCATATTGTATTGGTACAGTATGTGGGGAAAAAACATTAAGAATATGCATGTCAGCTTAGATGTATTACTTTGCTAAAAAATATATATGCAATGGTGAATAAAAGAAAGCAGGTTTTGCAACAGAGCAAATTATGATTTATATATACTGATTTATAATATATTGAAACTGAGGAACAGTGTTTGCTTTATTTCAATCATCATTCCAGCACTGGGCATGCCTATGCAAAGCAAATGTTAATCAAATGTTAAATCAGATTAGCTTTACACTAAGGTCTGTATGTTGAGATGTTTTGCCAGGTGTGTAAAATCCGAGGAAAAGTAAATATTGTGAAAGAAAAGACTTTGCACACAAAAGGGTGATGCCTAAAACATGCTGTATTCAACTGCAAAAGCACTGAACAAAATAGTGGAAGAGACCTTACATTAAAAGGACGCAAAGGAACAAACACTTCAGGCTTAGTCCATTGTCACTGTTCTCCTTCCTTCCTGTTTAAATGTTATACAGAAATGCAGATACCTTCCCATCATTTTCTATTGCTCTTTGAGCAACAGCATCCTCGTAATGCTAAGATTTGCTTGGATGTTCGTTGTCGTAGGTGTTTCCGAAGGTCACTATCTGCTTATGTATGTGTGTGTGTGTGTGTGTGTGTGTGTTTATGTGTGTTGGTGCTTAATTCAGTCAGAAAATGCATCACATCATATTAATCTTGTGGCTTTTACATGGAAAGCCACCCTGACTGAGTCATGAGCAGCGCAAAGCAAATTCATTTGTAGGTGTCACATTCACTTTCACCCACAACCCCATCGCCACAATCCTCCAACACACACACGCGCGCGCACGCACACGCACACACACACAAGTGCCGAAGGGGAGTGTGTGGGGGTGACTGTGTGAGACTGTGTGCGGATGTGTGTCAGTGTGCGTGTGCGTGTATGTGTGTGTGTGTCTGCATGTGCTCAGGGTGTGGGGGTTGGGGAGATTTGGGGATATAACGCCTAGACTCCTAATCCATCTGAAAAGGGCAATGCATTTTTTCATCAACACACAACACGGCCACAAAAACAGAAAAAGGCGCGCAAGTCGGCAGGATTTCTCTCACCCTCCCGCCCCATGCAATTATTCATTCATGAGGTGCTCAGCCCAGTCCAGCTCCCACACCGACGCCTCTGGACCACAGAGGAGGGGAGCGGAGGAGGCGAATGCGCTGACCCGGAATATCTGTTTGTGTCAGCTGCAAGAGCACGTCACACTCTCGAGCCGATTAAGTTGTTTATGTCGCGTCCAGAGCAGCATTTCAGAGAGCTACTGTACTGAATGTCCAAAATACAGCTGAATTATGGAGGAGTGAATTATTTTCTTGGTTCCTTCTAGAATTCTAAACAAACGATCTATAATTTCAGTCAGAGCCTTATAGATAAGCCTTATCTGGTTTCAGTGTTCTTTATTGACCGTTTCAAGAGATTTGATTATCAGATTATCAGCATCATAGTTGTTCCCACAAGGCTTCCATTTTAACATTCCATATGTTATCTTAATAAAGCGGAAGTAGATTGGGAACAAAATAGAACGTTCATGCATTGTTTTTGTTTTTCTTGTTGAAAGGGTCTATTCGTTTGTGTGACATGACGTCAGTGTAGCTTTGCGCTGCCATCTTTACGACCGATTCGCGCCCCGCTCAGTGGTCACAACAGCTGACCGTCTGACAGCTAACAGCTGATAACCCACCACAAACTGTTCCCATAAAGTCACAATCACCTTGTTTCCCTTCCCTTCATGTTCTTTCAATGAATATAAACCATGGACTGTATAAAATAGGTATAAACACATCTGACATAAAGAACATTATCCAGATTAATGACAGCTAGCTGTGAGCTAAATGACACTAAAATAAGTGGTAGCTTGCTAGCTGTTAGCCACTTAGCTAACAACTTGCTACTACATGTACCTAGTCAGAGTAAACTACCACCAAAATCATATATTTGAATTGTTTTTACATAATACTTAAATTTCCCATGATTAAATATAAATCCTTGGCGGCCAGGTGCCGCACTTTCACGTTTTTGACCTATCCAGTCACAGCATATTGATAGGCATCAGTAGGGGAGAGCCGGGGCAGTTGAAACACTTTTTAATTAAATTCAAAGTCAAAGTCTGCTTTATTGTCAATTTCTTCACATGTCAAAACATACAAAGAGTATCGAAATTATGTTTCCCACTATCCCACGGTGGAGACAAGACATATTTTACCAATTAGGTCCACAGACAAACATAACATTCAAGTAAACAATATAAAAAGTAAATAAGAAGGCACATACAATGAAGAAATAAGAGCAGCAAAATTTGGGTTGAAATTGTGCAATTGTGCATACAGTAGACAGTCAATATAATAGTGCAAAGGTCAGGCCAATAAATGGCTGAGGTAGTTCTGTTTGACCTAAGTATGCAAGTGGCATAGTGGTGCAAGTTATGTATTGAGCAGCAGAAGTGTGTTCAGAAGTGTTTTCAGGACAACAGGACAACAACAACAAGTTGCAAAGTGTTCAAGTGGAGTAGTGCAAGGCAGCCATTGTGGGTCCAAAGTCCAGGATGTTATGTAGCTGAGGGTGGAGGGGGGAGAGGGGGGAGAGAGTTCAGCATCCTAACAGCCTGGTGTATGAAGCTGTTAGTGAGTCTGGTGGTGCGGGAGCGCAAGCTTCTGTACCTCTTCCCAGAGGGCAGTAAATCAAACAAATTGTGAGCGGGGTGACTTGCATCACTCACAATTGTGGTCGCCTTGCGGGTGAGGTGGGAGGTGTAAATGTCCTTCAGGGAGGGGAGTGAAGCACCAATAATCCTTCCAGCTGTGTTCACTATGCGCTGCAGGGCTTTCCTGTTGTATTCAGTGCAGCTTCCGCCCCACACAGCGATACAGCTGGAGAGGATGCTCTCAATGGTGCCTCGGTAGAATGTGGTCATGATGGCTGGTGGAGCACTTGCTCGCCTAAGTTTCACGCGAGGAAGTACAGGCTGAGCTTTCTTCGCCAGTGATGCAGTGTTGGTGGTCCAGGAGAGGTCTTCACTGATGTGCACCCCCAGGAATTTGGTGCTGCTCACTCTCTCCACCACAGCACTGTTGATGGTCAGTGGCAGGTGTTGGGAGTGACCTCTCCGGAAGTCAACAACAATCTCCTTGGTCTTGCTGACGTTCAGCAGGAGGTTGTTGTCCCTGCACCACGTGGTCAGAAGGTCGACCTCCAACCTGTATTGAGTCTCGTAAGCCCTTGGTGATGAGACCCACCAGAGTTGTGTCGCCAGCAAATTTCACTATGTGGTTGTTGCTGTAGGTTGCAGTGCAGTCATGCGTCAGCAGGGTGAAGAGCAGCGGACTGAGCACGCAGCCTTGGGGGGCCCCCGTGCTCAGTGTGAAGCTGCTTGAGATACTGTTGCCAACACATACTACTTGAGGCCTCTGACAGAGGAAGTCCAGTAGCCAGTTGCAGAGGTAGGTACTGAGTCCCAGTTTGTCAAGTTTGCAGATGAGTTGTTGTGGTATTACGGTGTTGAATGCAGAACTGAAGTCTATAAACAGCAGTCTCACATATGAGTCTCTTTTTTCCAGGTGGGTGAGGGCTGGGTGGAGGGCAGATCAGATTGCATCCTCTGTGGACCGTTTGGCTTGGTATGCAAACTGGAAGGGGTCCAGGGTGGGGGGGGAGAATGGATTTGATGTGTGACATGATAAGCCGCTCAAAGCACTTCATGATGATGGGTGTCAGTGCCACGGGGCGGTAATCATTGAAGCAGGATGGAGCAGTTTTCTTTGCACAGGTATGATGGTGGCAGCTTTGAAACATGATGGAACGATGGCTTGCTTCAGGGAAGTGTTAAAGATGTCTGTGAAGACATCCTTAAGCTCCTCAGCGCAGTCCTTCAGTGCACGACCTGGGATGTTGTCTGGGCCTGCTGCTTTACGGGTGTTGATAGCAGCAAGTGTCCTCTTCACGCTGTCAGTAGAGAGGCACAGGGGCTGCTCGTGTGGAGGGGGAGGGGTCTTCTGTGGGCAAGTGCTGTTTTGTTCTTCAAAGCGAGCAAAGAAGAGGTTCAGATTGTTGAGCAGAGGGATGTTGCTCTCACAGCTCTGTGGCGCGGGCTTGTAGTCCGTGATGGCCTGAATGCCCTGCCAAAGTTTTTTATGCGTTCCTGCTGTCTTTGAAGTGGGTGGTTATCTTGTGAGTGTATTCCTTTTTTGCTTCCTTGATGCCACGGGACAGGTTGGCTCTTGCTGTTCTCATGCCAGCTTCATCCCCAGCTCTGTAGGCTTTGTCTCTGGCCCTCAGCAGCCTGAGGACATCCCCTGTCAGCCATGGCTTCCAGTTAGCCCCAGTGATGATGTCTTTTGTGTGGGTCACATCATCAATGCACTTGGTGATGTAAGAGGTTACAGTGTCTGTATACTCCTCTATGTCTGTGTGGTTGTTGTAAGTGGCTGCCTGCTTAAACATTTCCCAGTCTGTTGTGTCAAAGCAGTCTTGAAGAGCATCAGAGGCTCCCTCCGGCCACACTTTTACCTGCTTGCGAACCGGTTTGTTTGCTTTCACTCTTTGTCTGAATGTGGGCATTAGCATAACAGTGATATGGTCAGAAAGTCCAATGTGGGGGAGGGGGTGGCTTTGTATGCTCCTTTGTGTGTAGTGTAGACCAGGTCCAGGATGTTGTCTCCTCTTGTTGGAAAATCAACATGCTGGTGTAGCTTTGGAAGAACAGTTTTAAGATCTGCATGGTTAAAAACCGTCTGGGTGTGCCGTCTGTTGTTCACTGACATCCTGATACAGTTCACTAAGAGCCGTGTTCCTATCGCTGTTATTGTTGGTAGACGTAATTTACAAACCGATCATACCACACTGAAAGGTAATATTTGGTCACTAGTAACCTACATCTATCCTCTGTCAAATACAAACGCATTTTCAGCTTTGAACAAAACCGTTCAGGAATTATAAGGCTACAGCAAAAGTGGGACGTGCGTGTCTCATTCGTCACTGCTGGTTGGGACAGTTGAAACAACATAAGGGGACGAATGAAACATACAGTTTAAGCAATGTAAACGTCCCACAACTTTAACATTTTTACTACATATCATGAATGGTAGGCTACTCCCAATAGGTGTTATTTTAGATAGATTGTTGAAGGGCTATACGTCTTCGTGCATGTTTGATAACAACTCATTGCCATCATCGTGAAGCGTGTATGAAGTGGTTTTTAAAATATCATGCCCTGTGATTCAATCGTCCAGGCTTTCCCCTACTCTTGAATTGGGTCAAGCCTGGGGCAGATAATAAGGGACAAAAGATATCTGGGGGTAACAAATAAGGATCGGAGCCTAAAATTTAAATTTTCTCCACATATCTCTCTCTCACACATTCAAATGTGCAGTGTGGGCGGCCATACTGGGCGAGATCGGTCGTGAATATGGCGGCGTTCTATTTGATAGTGACATAGGTGGCACTTATAAATGCAGTTTATGGGGAAAATCTCTGAGGGTAATTGTCGCATCATAATGCAGAACTTAGAGGACAGAGGAGGTCACACAGTGCAACTACCTGAACTTCTGTATGGACATTGTTGTTTTCACCAGAACTGTACACTGCTTTTCTAACAACAAGCCTTGGATAACCAGCAATGTCAAGACCCTTCTTAATAGGAAAAAGATGGCGTTCAGAGAGGGGGACATGGCAGAGCTAAGGCGCGTGCAAGGGGAACTCAAAGTCAAGCTGAAAGAGGCTAAGGAGGACTACAGAAGGAAGGTGGAACAGAAGTTGCAGGAAAACAACATGAAGGAGGCATGGGACGGCATGAAGGCTATCACTGGCCTGAAGAAGAGCAGCAGCTCTGTGGAGGGGGACCTGGACAGGGCGAACCAGTTGAACCACTTCTACAACAGGTTTGACTGCCCTGCTCCAGCTCCAATGGCAGTGGTCTGTCCACCACCCCTGGCTGAATCAGACACTGCTCTTGTTTGCGTACCTGCCCTACCCCCACCTTCCAGTCTCTCCAGCTCTGCATCCCGATGACACCCAACGACCTGAGCCACCATCACCTCACGCCCTGCCCCCGCCTGACGCCTCCTTGCCTGTGCCTGTTGAGGTGTCCATGACTCTGGCAGCCTTGACAGGGACATCAAGGAGGTGGTCATCCCCCAGCCCCCACCCCCCCTCAATACCAGTGCAACACTCACCTCCACCATCACTGGCTATCGTACCCCCACCATCACTGGATATTGCACCCCTCCCCCACATGGCGATCACGAACAATGAGGTGACAATGACCTCAGTCAACAGCCATCAGACACACAGATCCCAGATGCACCCCTCCCCCTCCCCTCCACTCACACTCCCATCATCACAGCAGATCAAGTAAGAGCTCAACTAAAGAAACTTCACCTCAATAAGGCAGCGGGGCCTGAAAGACTGTGTCCAAGGCTACTCAAGGCCTGTGCTGCTGAACTGGGGGAGCCACTGAAGCACATCTTCAATTTGATTCTATGCCTCGGACAAGTTCCAACATTGTGGAAGACATCATGTCTCACCCCTGTCCCTAAGAAGCCACACCCTAGTAATAAAGCTTTATTTGTATAGCACCTTTCATACACAGAATGCAGCTCAAAGTGCTTTACATTTGAAGCATGTAACACAATAATAGTCAGTCAGTCATTATCAATCACTTTTCTTTGCTGTTTATGTTATACTCAGCAACATATCAAAAATATAGAAAATGACGTCATAAGACTGGCAGCCTTAACCCTCTTACCCCCCACAAGCACGCCATATATGGCAACTGTGGCAAAGAAAAAACTCCCATATTCCAGGAAGAAACCTTGAGCAGAACCTGACTTAATAGGGGAGCCCATCTGCTTCTGGTTGGCTAAGCCCTCCAATAGTAGCAGATGTAGAATAATCTGAAAATGTAGTCTACAGGATAAGATGAGTTAACTAAAAGCTTTCCTGTACAGGTATGTTTTCAGATCTTTTTTAAAAATATTTACTGAACTCGCCTGCTTGATGTACAGAGGCAGGGTGTTCCATAGTTTGGGGGCATAATGGATAAACGCAGCTTCTCCACTTTGTTTGTGGAGCACTTTGGGTAACGATTAAAAGATTAGAATTGGATGATCTAAGTTTCCTTTGTGGTTGATAAGATATTAAAAGCTCAGAGATATATGAAGGTGCTATGCCATTCAGAGCTTTGTAAGTAATTAACATAACCTTAAAATCAATTCTATAGGAAATAGGGAGCCAGTGCAGTTCAGCCAACACAGGGGTGATGTGTTCTCTCTTCTTAGTCTTAGTTAAAAGTCTAGCCGCAGAGTTCTGTATGAGTGCCAATTTCAGATGTTTTTGGGAAGACCAGTGAAAAGTGCATTGCAGTAGTCTAACCTGCTAGTGATAAAGGCGTGAATTAGTTTTTCTGCATCTTGTTGAGTTAAAAAGGGCGCACTTTGGCAATGTTTCTCAAGTGGAAATAGGCTGTCTGAGTAACTTTACTGATATGGGGCTTAAAACTTAACTCTGCATCTAAGATGACACTGAGGCTTGTTACTTTTGATTTGACCTGGTGTGCCAAGTTCCCCAGATTACTAAGAATAATATCTCGCTTTAGTTTTGGTCCAACCAGAAGTACCTCTGTTTTGTCATCATTTAGTTTCAAAAAGTTTTGCTCATCCACTGATTAATGGAGGTTAGGCATTCAGTGAGGGAGCAAAGGCCATCTGGAGTTAGTTGGCTCCACAGAAAGATACAATTGGGTATCATCTGCGTAGCTGTGGAAGTTTACATTATGCTGACTTATGACGTTTCCCAATGGAAGCATATATAGAGAAAATAGCAGGGGACCAAGGCAGCTCCCTGGGCCACACCAAAAGGCAAGTCATGTTTTTCAGATACATGATCTCCTAGACTGATATAAAAAATCTCTGCCAGTAATGTAGGTTTGAAACCAGTTTAGAGCATTATCAGAGAGACCCACCCACTTCAAGCAAGGCGGTGAATTAGGATGCTATGATCAATGGTGTCAAATGCCGCACTCAAATCCAGAAGAATAAGGATTGAGACTTTGTTTGAGTCGGTAGCTAGTCTGAGATCATTGACTATCTTTACTAGAGCCGTTTCTGTGCTGTGATTTGATCTAAAACCTGATTGGAATTTTTCAAGGATACTGTTTTCGTTGAGGAAGGTATTTAACTGATTGCAAACAACTTTTTCAAGTACTTTGCTCAAAAAACGATAGATTTGATATAGGCCTGTAGTTGCTCAGATTGGTATGGTCAAGATTTGACTTTTTAAGTAAAGGTTTCACAACAGCGGTTTTAAAAGCAGTTGGAAATATACCTGTTTATAATGAGGTATTTATTACCTTGAGAAAAAAGGGAGCTAAGCCATCATATATTTTTTTTGAGGAATGTAGTAGGGATTGGATCTAAAACACATGTTGAGGAGCCGGTTTGAGTTATAATTTTACCAAGCTCAGATTGAGTAATAGTGCTAAAGGACCTTAATTTTGGGGGCTGTTTTTGGGTGTACTATCAAACATATTACTTGTGTTACCAATAGCCTCCCCTTATAGAAATGACTTTGTTTTTGAAGAAGTCTGCAAATTCTTCGCGATCTTAGAGAGGATGCCTGACTGAGTGTATCAAAAGGTGTTTGATGCAATAGCCTATCAATGGTAGAGAACAACACCCTAGAGTTTCCACTGTTTTCAGCAATTACCTTAGAGAAGTGGTTCCTCCTCTCATTCGAATAGCTCTATTATAATTTGCAATTTTTTTTCTTTTAGAATGGCACGGTGAACCTGTAACTTAGTTTTTCTCCATGTTCTCTCAGCTTTCCTACATGATCTTTTTAGATCATGGATATTTTCGTTCATCCAAGGTGTCAGTTTGCTACAGGGCCTAGTGAGCTTAATGACTACAGACCTGTCACTCTAACATCACATGTGATGAAGACAATGGAGCGACTGGTCTTAGGTATGCTCAGACCCCAGATACGCCATGCACTAGACCCGTTACAGTTTGCATAGCAGGAGAAAGTGGGCGTGGACAATGCCATCACTTATCTTCTACACAGGACACATTCTCACCTAGACAAGAGGAAATGTGCTGTGAGAATCATGTTCTTTGATTTCTCAAGTGCTTTTAACACCATCCAACCCCTCAGACTGGGAGACAAGCTCTTGTAGATGGGTGTGGACGCTCATCTGGTAACCTGGATTACCTGACCGAGCGACCACAGTTCGTCAGACTGAAGAACTGTCTCTCTGACACTGTGATCAGCAGCACCGGAGCGCCACAGGGAACTGTGCTCTCTCCAGTCCTGTTCACACTGTACACATCTGACTTCTGCTACAACACCGAGTCATGCCACATGCAGAAGTTTTCTGACGATACTGCAATTGTGGGGTGTATCAGGAATGAGCAGGAGGAGGAGTATAGGAGCCTGGTGGAGGACTTTGTGCAATGGTGCAAACTCAATCACCTTCAACTCAACACTTCAAAGACCAAGGAGATGATGGCAGGTCTAAGCCCACTCTGCTACCAGTCTCCATTGATGGGGTCAATGTGGAGGTGGTAAGCACCTACAAGTATTTGGGTCTCCACCTGGACAATAAACTGGACTGGTCAGCCAACACTGACGCACTCTACAAGAAAGGGCAGAGCAGGCTGTACTTCCTGAGGAGGCTGCGCTCCTTCAATGTGTGCAGCAAGCTCCTCAGGATGTTCTACCAGTCTGTTGTTGCCAGCGTCCTCTTCTATGCAGTGGTATGCTGGGAGGAAGCACAAAGAAGAAGGATGCGGGGCGAATTGACAGGCTGGTAAGGAAAGCTGGCTCTGTAGTGGGAGCTGAACTGGAGTGCCTCAAAAGGACCCTGAACAAACTGATCAACATCTTGGACAATAAGTGTCATCCACTCCACAGCACTATTGTAAAGCAGAAAAGCCTGATCAGCTGGAGACTTAAGGCCACTGCCTTGCACAACAGACAGACTGAGGAAGTCATTTGTCCCCAGGGCCATTGAACTGTTCAATGCTTCACTTAAGGGAAGAGGAGAGATAGACTTCTCCGCATAGTCTGTCTGCCTCTTCACCCCCTCCATGTTTGGATACTGTCTGTTCACTAGCCACTTTTTACCACTGTCTTTCTGGCTCACTGTTAGCGTGCTATGTTAGCACATATGCACAACCGCTCCCTCCATGCCACAGCCGAATTGTGGCCACACTTATACCTTTTCTTAATATAGTTAATATACTATAGATATATATATATATAGATATAGTTTTTTCTATAGTTTTTTCTTATATTACCTTGCCTACTTGCTGATATGTCCATATTTATTTTATGCTGGTCTCTAGACTTTATTTTTGCACTGTTGCACTGTTGGACTTACTCATTTGCACCTTACCTTACCTTACTATGCACAGAGAATCACAGGCTCAGTCCCTGCCTCAGTCATTGCAAGCGCCTCTTGATTGATTAATCACCCACTATGTGGATACTGTTTTTAGAATTGATTTAGATTAAGTGTTATTTAGTATAATTTGGTTTTTAGTATATTTAGTATATTCTTTATCTTCTACTGTCCTTATTGCTTAGTTGTGTATTTTATACTATTTTACATAATTACTTTTTTCTGCTGTTAGTGAATGTGTGTGTGTGATGTCTGTATGCTACTGAGACCTTGAATTTCCCCTGGGGATCAATAAAGTATCTATCTATCTATCTATCTATCTATCTATCTATCTATCTCAACTCTCGGTTCACAAACATTCTAATCATATATTTGTGAACCATTCAAGGCATGATTTATTATTTATATATGGACAGTGTTTGACAGCTTGCGTGAGCCCAAGTAGCTTACTTTAAAGCGATATCGCGAGCTTCTGTCAAAATCTAGCAGTGGGCCTAACTACATGAAACAACATCAACAGTACCCTATATGTTACACAATATCCTTGCTAATGCGCTAACTGGCATTTATTTGAAATGATATCAGCAAAGTTGTAAGGTGAAAACTTTATTTCACGGTGTGTTCTAAACAACATAATGGCATGATATTAATCTTTCATGTGCATGAGGCCCATATAGCATCACAATGAATATGAAGATCATGTTAAAAATTTGCTGGCAAAAACATAAATATGTAGGTTACATACCTGATGTCACTGAGCTGTCAAAGAGGCTACGAAACCATCTCCGTACATTATCGCTAATTAAACTCAGCTGACTGGTGTTAGCGCATAGCCCTAGTTGCTATTAAAATGCCTACTATGCTAGCGCTGGGAATCTAAACACTTCAACACCGACATGTAGCCTAACATGTTCAAAACTATTGCGTGTTATGGGTTAACACATGACATTTCTTGAAGAATTTGGGAACACACTGAATTAACTGGAAAGTAGAGTCCCTGTTAGATTAGCTTGCTTGCAAATGCCATTGTCCATGACCTGGCAGTTCTATGGCAAGCGGTTTTAACATACCTTATGGCAAACCGCCTACACTGGGTAAACTTGAAAGCAGAGCTTACCATTGTGTGTGCATGCAAGGCAAGCTGTTTTAACATTTAAATGTATTATTGGTAGGAGCAATGAGATAGTGATAGTAAATTGAATATAACAGTTCAATTTCATGTTCAAATTTGTCTTATCAATAAAAAAAAAGCAATTCATGCTTTAGACCATTTTAATTTAAAACATTTTAAAAACAAAGTACCGGTTCAGGCACCGTTTCGGCAGTGGCACCGTTTTAAAAGTATCGCTTTAGCACCGGTATCGGATAAAACCCAAACGATACCCAACCCTACAGAGATGTAATATGTGGAAATGGAAAGACACAAAAATCTAAAGAGAAAAATAAACCACCTTTTAAAACCACCTGCTGTCAGAACATTATAAGTTCCTATCAAAGGTGGCGATGTGGGATAATAAATAAACAGAATGCCAATTCAGTGGAGACCAGGCACGCTTTTATAAAGTTGACCCCCAACACTGAGCTTGCTGATTTTCCCTTCATTAGTTCCACCTCCTGCTTGAGAAATTACACTGCTAATTAGCAAATCCAGATGGCTGGAAGGGGATAGTGAGGAAAACTGTTTTTTTTTTTTTTGCCGTTTGAACATATGAAGCCCAGCTTTGAAAATAAGTTTCACAAGGTCCAGGTGCTAACATGGGTGGCACGGAGAGCAGGGGGTGGGGTGGTTGGAGCAGGGGGTGTCGGGTGTGGGGTGGTTGGAGCAGGGGGTGTGGGGTGGTTGGAGCTGGGGGTGTGGGATGTGGGTGGTTGGAGCTGGGGGTGTCGGGTGTGGGGTGGTTGGAGCTGGGGGTGTGGGGTGGTTGGAGCTGGGGGTGTGGGGTGTGGGTGGTTGAAGCTGGGGGTTTGGGGTGTGGGTGGTTGGAGCTGGGGGTGTGGGTGGTTGGAGCTGGGGGTGTGGGGTGGTTGGAGCTTGGGGTGTGGGTGGTTGGAGCTGGGGGTGTGGGGTGTGGGTGGTTGGAGCTGGGTTGATGGCTTGTGGTCCAGAGTCATGGAGCAGAAATGGTCTCCTGCAGCGAGAACCTTGAATAAAGCATGAATCAGAGCAGCAGGCAGTTGCTGCCACACACACACATTGACATTGACGCATATACAAGCACTACACACACACACGCACTGCATTTAATATCGCGACACGCATTACACGACACACACACAAATACACATGCACACACACAAATACACACATGCACACATTATACACACACATTTACACTCATATACACATGCTCTCTCTCTCTCTCTCTCTCTCTCTCTCCACACACACACACACACACACACACACACACACACACACACACACACACACACACACACACATTTACAGTTGTGCACACTATCAGAGGATCTCATGTACATACACACATGTAGTACACACACACACACACACACACACACACAGCTGCACTCACATACATACACATACACACAGACACCAATTCAAACAGGCTATCAGACACACTCTCACGCTCACTCCGGCATCTACGGCATAATACTGCGCAATACACCCATAGCACATACAAGTACATGTTTACATCCACATACAGTACATTCATACACACACACACACACACACACACACACACACACACACACGCACATACACACACACACACACACACACACACACATTTGCACAATACACATACTGTATATTTTGGGTTTAAGCACAGAATAGCCTTATGTCTTATGTTTCCATTTGGAGTCGTACTATTGCGTTCATTTGTTCAAAGTGAACCTCAGCGCTCTCACAGACCCCAGAACCCGTCCCCTTCCTTTCCTGTGTTTTCACCTCATACTGGACTCTCTGATCCATCTGACAGAGAGAGAGAGAGAGAGAGAGAGAGAGAGAGAGAGAGAGAGAGACAGAGACAGAGAGGAGATCAAGAGACAGAGACCAAGTGAGAACAGCCAACCATTAGCTCTGTCTATTCCACTGCCAAAGGTTCCCCTTCTTCTCTTCCGTCACCCCTGGCTGTTTTTGTTAAATCACAAAAGTGAATGCCTTTCTCCATACCTTCCTCTTTCCCCACCCTACTGTCTCAGTCACACTGGGCCAGAGCTATGTGGAAAGACAGGCAGGCAGGCAGGCAGACAGACAGACAGACAGGCAGACAGACAGACAGACAGACAGACAGAAGCTCAGTGGCAGTCTGCTAAATGCCAGCTAAAGGAACAGTCCTCCCAGACAGCCTCTCAGCTCAGAGGTCCACACATTTCTGGCTCCAGCTCTATGGCCCACTCACAGAATGAGTGGGGCTTGTTTGTGTTTGTTTTTGTTTGTTTTTTCTATTAATTCATTGCTCTTCACTTGGATAGTCCCCTTTAGACTGTCTACACATGCTCAGATTATTGATAAACTATCTGTTGGCACTCTAACTTTTTAGGGTGAAGTTTAGAGTTAGGGTTGGCTTTAGTCAAGGTGATGTCCAGACATTGTTCAATTACAATTTTACATACTGAACTTGAATCTCAACAGATGATCTGTAAAGTATCTGTTCGTGGACTATACAGTACAAGTTAATTGTCACCACTCATCCGCACATGAATTATGTATTCATTCATTCATTCATTCATTAATATATTCATGCATTCTTTCACTCTGAATTCTCCCACAAGTTATTTGCTTTAGCAGTGCATTTACTGTAATTGAGTTTTATTCATTTTAGCTTCAAGAAACAGCCTCACTTTTGCACGTCCATCTGTTCCATGTGCTGTAAATCTGTTGTGGACAGACTTCGCACCAAGACATTACATTCCCCTGTGCTTGTTAAATTATCATACGGCTCCTTAGAGTGCTGCAGAAAGTTCAGCTGAATTAAATGGGCCATCCTAATTTTTGCAGGTCTTGACACGTTGTTGCACATCAGGGTCCTGTTCATCAGGATTTCTTTTTTGACACTGACTGGTGGAATATATTATCCCTTTGGACCATGTTGATTTTTTTTCCTTCTCATTTTTAATAGTCTCTGATGAAGGTCTGACTGATCGAAACGTCAGTTTATGAATAAATTGGTTGCACCATGGAGAAAGCAGTGCTGTGCTTTTCTTTTTTTTTTACTCTGAAATTTTAGTAAAAGACTACAGGACCCAGGAGAGTGTTAAAGACAAACTGTAGTTCCACAAAGCATGTGTATTCATGATAATAGTGAGAGTGTTAAGTCAATGAGTTGAAGTATTCAGAACAGTGTTGCTTGCAGAAGCTTTGGAAAGAAAGTTCAGTTTTGTCACGTGTTGCATCACTGGGACTGACTCTCTCCTGTGCCACTTTGTCCTTTTGAGTCTGAGTATGTGTCTGAGCTGGTGTGTTCATCCCTAACATCCCTGATACAAGCCTTTAGATCAAGGGCCTCACGGATCAGAGGATATCTACAGCCTCCCATCACTCTCCATCTTTCTCTTTCTCTTTCTCTTTCTCTTTCTCTCTTTCTCTCTTTTTCTCTCTCTCTCTCCTCCTTTCCCCCTCTCTCTCTGTAAACGTCTCTGCCCACGACTCTGGATTGTGCTGTATGAGGTCGATTTGACTTGCCGAGGACCACTGCGGATAATGATAGCGAGTGCAAGAGAAAAAGGCCGAGAGAAAAGGCAAGGACAGAATAGAGAGGGAGGAAGTGGGAGAGAGAAAGAGCGAGAGAGAGAGAGATGAAGAATGAGGGAGGATGAATGAGACGGAAAAACGAGAGAAAAGGGGAGCGCGAGAAAGAGATAGCCTCCCGCCCCTTCCCCGTGAAAAGCCCGGCTCACTAACTAGATTTACAAGCCCCGGCGAGTGCGGCAGCCGCTTGCCAATAATGCAGGCAAAGCAACTTTATTATGTCCACCGTTGCAGGCCATAAAGGGAGAGAAGTGCTCTCTCAGCATCATCGCCGTGCCTAACAGGCCAGCGCTCCCACACGCACCGGCTCTCTCTGCAGGCCTGTCGGAAGGGCATCGATGGGCCATACGTATCCTCAATCCCTTGCATTCTTCCCTTTCCTCACCACCCCTCCAAAGCTGCTGACACCTGTCTGCCTCTTAAGAAGCAGAGGATTTAGGAGGCCATTTCCTCGGCTCGCTAGTGCACGAGGGGAGGAGTATGGGATTACTCCCCGGCTCTTACACGGACAGGAATCCCCTCAGAGCAGTGCGCTGTTTTGTTCAATTCGTTCCTTTTTTTTGCGTCCGTTCATTTAGCCGACACTTTCATTCAAAGTGACCATCTGCCCAGGCATACGGAGCGCAGTATATGATATATATATGATAGCACCCTCGCAAACATTAGAGAATCAAAAACGGGGCAGCGGACATATTGTTTCTGTGAACGTGCACCCTCTGGGCACTCGCCTGCTTGGGACACTCCTCTCCAGCCGCTGCCCCTGCCAGGCGTCGAGAGATTAGGGAGACGTGTTTCGTAACCGAGTGTATAAAACAGGGGGCACACAAAGAAATGAGGACAGCAAAGGGGGAGGGGGGGGCAAGGCAAGATGGAGGGAGGGACTCTAAGCGTCGGAAGAAGGCATGAAGTGGTGATGTAATGATTCAGACAAACGCCTTTGGGGCCAAGCATAACCCCAGGTTCCCCAACATGAATGGAGACAGGCACGCTAGTCACGGACTGCAGGGCCACAAAGCCACAGAGTAGCACAGCAGCACGGATTACAGAGTAAGAACAAAACAAGAGAAAAAAGTTGGGTAAATGTCATAACAGAAAGCACACAAATGAGAGAGAGAATATGGTTTGGTGGACAAAAAGACCAGAGAGTGTGGTTAAGGGTTTTGATGTCTGAATACAGACCAGGCACACTTTCTCCATTCGAGTTGTCTAAATAATGAATGGAGACGGAACCGTGGCGACTGACCCATTTCACACAAACGCGCACACACACACACACACACACACGCACACGCACGCGCCCACACACACACACACACACACACACACACACACACACACACACACACACACACACAGTGGCCTGTACTCCTGTCTGCTCTGACTGGTACACGAGCAGAGAGAGCGAGAGACGATCCGAGGTGACAAA
Source organism: Alosa alosa (assembly GCF_017589495.1). Taxonomy (NCBI): domain Eukaryota; kingdom Metazoa; phylum Chordata; class Actinopteri; order Clupeiformes; family Clupeidae; genus Alosa; species Alosa alosa. The sequence continues at coordinate 10,199,384 of NC_063196.1, forward strand.
CGAGCAACATCCGCCCCGATCCCTGGTACCGCCACGCTACACTACACTTCCGATCCCTGGTACCGCTACGCCACGCTACACTACACTTCCGATCCCTGGTACCGCCACGCTACACTACACTTCCGATCCCTGGTACCGCCACGCTACACTACACTTCCGATCCCTGGTACCGCTACGCCACGCTACACTACACTTCCGATCCCTGGTACCGCCACACTACACTACACTTCCGATCCCTGGTACCGCCACGCTACACTACACTTCCGATCCCTGGTACCGCTACGCCACGCTACACTACGCTTCCGATCCCTGGTACCGCTACGCCACGCTACACTACGCTTCCGATCCCTGGTACCGCTACGCCACGCTACACTACGCTTCCGGATCCCTGGTACCGCTTTACGCCCGCTTACACCACGCTTCCGATCCCTGGTACCGCTACGCCACGCCACGCTGCGCTTCCGATCCCTGGTACCGCTACGCCACGCCACGCTACGCTTCCAGGTCCAGCGCTGGTTTGTATTACCCACAGGCGCTCAGATCAGTTAGCAAATCAACAGTGTGTGTATGTGTGTCTTTGTTTCTGTGTGCATGTGTGTGTGTTGTTTGTAGACTCTGAGGGGGTGAGGGGGAGGAGAATGCAACTGTGTGTATGCCCTGTTGACATTCTCTAGTGTACTTGTCAAGTCACGTTAATGTTCTTCACAACATGTTGGGAAAAACAAACAAACAAATAAATCATTTTGTAGTTTATGGAACATGCTGCTCAGTTTGGATAGAGGACTTTTGAAGATGATTAGTGACTTGAGGTGTCTACTGGGGGAATATACAGTAATCAGTTTCTAGAGTACTTGTTGTTTATTGTTTGTATTTATTTGCCTTTATTGAATTTTCCCCACACATAATGGACTGCATTTAGCAAGATCACAGCAAAAGAGACAATCACACGAGACCCATAGCCTAGCTAACGTCAGACCTCATCTCATTGAGATGGGGTCTGGGAACTAGACATTAATTTTCTCGTATTTGAAACGTGGTTTACGAATGCCCAGAGCCGTTTATTGGGCGCTACGAATGTCTATTAAATATGTCTGTACGTAGCTTATAACGGCTTCGGTGCATGTGTCATCATCGTCTTGCTGTCCCCCCTCCATTCTGTGATTGGTTCCTTCGTTGAGGTGAAAACGAAGTCCATAGAATCCAGGCTGCCTAGCAGTGTGAATAAAAACGCGCGCGCAAGGCAGCATGGGAAAATCCAGGCTACGAGACCCACTCAACAGTGTTGTACTCACGTAGATGAGGGACATTTACACCTTATCATCATGATAGTCTGTTTTTGGAATTGCATTAGCATCATATTAACAGTTCTTATAGTCCTAATGTATCCTTCATGCATTGCAAACCAGTGCAGCGGATATGAAAATGGATGGCTTGGGTGTCTCGGGCCCCAAGTGCACAATTTTCTGGATTGACATTGATCCCGACGTCATTATAGCAGATCTGGGGGATTTAAAGGGTATCATCCCCACATAGGCATTTGGGATGACAGGCCAGGCGGAAGCGGGTGTGTGTGTGTGTGTGTGTGTGTGTTTGGGGGTGGGGGTGGGGGGTCATTAGCAGAGCTAGAACTGTACCAATCACGTGGTCGCTCTTGAGCCAAGTCTGATTGGAGGTTGTCACGGCATCAGCGGCAATGCTGATCAGCTGATTGGTTGGCTGGACTGGAAGTGCTGAGTGGCTGGGCCCGGTGCAGGTGGTGTAAGTAGCTGGAAAAGCGTAGAGAGATGAGACTGAGGGCATGTGAGAGGAGTGAAGTGGGGGTGTAGAAGCCCAGGAACTGGTACAGGATGGAAAAATATCTGCCAAGGCTCTTTTATAGAATCTCTCTATTTTACCACAGATGGGGAAGATGGAGAAGGCTTTGTACATTTTGTCTCCTGTTTTTTCTCTTTCCTTTTTTTCCTGAAGTCTGCTTTTTTGCGTCTGTCTCTGTTTCTCCTGAAGGGAGGGGAGGAAACCCTGTACTGCAGTCTCTCTGACATTTTCGACTGTCGACTTGCCACCCCCTCAGTGTTAGTGTGTTAATTAAAAAGCTGTATAGCTTAAAGCTTAAAGGCTAAGTCAACGATTCTAGCGAAAGGTTGTTTATGTTTAAGCAAAACAGCCAATCAAATCACATCCCTCCCTTCTGTGCTCCTGAAGCAAGATGTTGATTTGCTGGAATTACCAATTGGTCAGTCTGAGCCACCATGCTTGTTTCCTTTTTACAGTAAACTTGGCCTTTCATTCGCATATTCAGTTTACTTCTCTAGAATGTTCCAATTTGATGAACAGCTCACATGAAGCAACCTGTAAAAGTCGTATGCTAACAGCTATTTCTGCCCTGCTTTACGCCTCCTGCACTCTGTGGTTAAAGGCCATGCTAGATGTTACCCATACTTTACATGAGTCCCTAAGCAATTACCCTGTCATGCTTTCTGAACTGGAACAAGGCCAACCGACCAGTCAGTGTTCGTTAGACCTGATTGAGGCATGCCATGCTAAAAGGCTTGACTTTACGAAACTAGTGAGGGTTGTGCTTCATAAAGGTTAAATGAGGTCCACACTGAGCTCGTTTTTCATGTGCTTGAAACTCCAGTCAGGTGTTCTTGTCAGCTTGTCTGATATTTGGTCAGTTCAGGGTGCAAAAGCAGAGAATGTAGATGTACCGGCCTTTTTTCCTCCCTCACCTTGTAAGATAGGGTTCAAAGATATTCATGAAATCGCTCGCCCCCAGGGAAATTTACAATGAAATCTCGCTCACCAGAGAAGCCGCTGCAATAGGCTTCCCTTATTTGGTCGTGATCCTGTGTCAAATCAGGTAACCCTTTGGTCGCACCAAGGCAATTTTGAAAAAGACAGCCACTGAAGGCATGGCAAGCATCGTCGTCTCTGCTGCTCTGGTCCCCTGCGAAGCCCTGTCAAGATCCTCTTCGTCATGAAATGTCAGCGCTTGCCACTTTTTTCCTCTCTCAGCCCTTCATGTCGATCACTGACTACACCGATTGATACTGGTATGATTGACACGTTCGTCAAAGTCATGGATAGGCTTATTTTGCCAGTGGTCATGGATGTTATTCATTTATCATTCAGTGCAGGAGAAGTTCCTTTTTCTTTCAAGCAAGCAAGAAAAGTCTATTTAATTTAGCTGATGTTAACACATATAGACCTGTCTTCCCTTTTTGTCAAAGGTTCTTGAGAAAGTGGTGTTCAATAGGGGTGTAACGGTTCATGTATTCGTATTGAACCGAAACGGTACGGGCATCATGGTTCGGTGCATGAATTTACACGGAGAATACACGGTATAAATAAACATAAAACTTGTGTGCCGGATTAATTAATGTCATGCGCAATTACTGTTAAGTAGCGAGAGTTCTTTAGCGACACCTAACGCTAATCTGTAGCCTCGCCTTTAGCTCTGAAGCTCTGATTGGCTTCTATGTTTTTGTCAGGTCGTTGGTCGAGTCAGTCAGTCAGAGATAGTAGCACTAAGGTGGCGACACACATTAGAGGATCCGCTGGTCTCTTCGCAAGTTTGAGAACTTCAGTTACAGTAGTACAGGCGAGAGAGTGGTGGATAAGAAACTGTGTGTCGGCGTTGTTCAGCAGTTGTTGGGTATGTGAGTGGAAATATATGCTACACATATTCGAAGCAATCACCCAGATTATGTAGGCTACCAATCACTGAAATGAGAAAAAAAAAACTTCCCCTGCGCTTCACCAGCCTTTGGATACACATACAAATAGAGCCAAAACCTATGGCTTAAATTAAATGATTTCGTAATGACAGAAAGCTATGTAAATTGCGTGGTAATTACCTTTATGTTGGGGTAACTTGTAACTTCTCACATGAGGAGCTGGTAGTGTTAAGTGCTTAGACAGTAAGTGTCAACGCTAACCAGGCTAATAAACAAACAATGCTACGGTGAGTTAACGTCGAAGGGCAAAGTCATGTGACTTCTAGTTGTAGTCTGTTTATGAAATGAAAGGAGCAATTTCGTTTTTTAAAATAAGGCAAAATAGTGTGATATTTTCAGTTAGTAGGCTAGATTATTACTGTACACACACTGAAAAATATTGAGGCAAATTGTAGACCCTTCCATATACAACTAAACACAGATGTTGAAGGTCTTGTTGCTTAAGTGGATTTTTAAAAATCATTATTCTATGTAATTTGCACTTTCAGAAATAAGAGATGCTGTAGGCCTATTTTAAGTTTTATAGCTGATTGTCTTATTTTGTTTACAACTTACAGATGGAGTCTGGGTACTTATTGTACTGTTTAGCCTACATCTTACACACTTCAGGCTGTTGCAGATAGCTCAGGGAAGAGACTGTATGACACTAGGTGGTACAGCCTGATACATGCACAATAAAAAAAAATTGCTTTCTGCATTTTTGATTTACATTTACATAAACATTTCTGATACATCCCTATCTCAGAACAACCTACTAGACCCTAGGAGTCTAGTTTCAAGAGCGGTTATTCTACAGAAATCGCTCTTTTATCTGTGTGACTGAAGCATTGGAAGTAGCTAAAGAGGAGAGGGCCTATCCAAGTATCTAACCTATCCAACTTGTTTTAGTGCTCGGTTCAAAACCCAACATCTATGATGGTATGGAGGAGCATTTGTGCCTACAGCATGGGCATCTTGCACATCTGGCAAAGCACAATCAATACTGAATGATGTATACAGGTTTTGAGCAACATCCAGGCAATGTCTTTTCCAGGGAAGACCTTGAATATTTCAGGAAAACAATGGCAAAATGAATTCTGCACATATTTAAACAATATTTCTCCATAGAGGAAGAGTCCATGTGCTAAAATGGCCTGTCTGCATACCAGATTTGTAAAATTAGGTGCATATTGGAATGAAAAACATGACTAAGAATACCCCATACTGAAATCCTGTATCGGGGAGTAATGGGACAACATTTCATTCTCAAATTCAATTTATTGTGCTTACATAGCACCAACACATTACACATGTATCATGGCGCTTTACAGAATGTAGGCAATCAGAGAAAAAGAAAAGAGGGAGAAAAGAAAAGGAAGAAAGAAAGAAGGAAAGAAGGAAGGCCCATGGGTAACAGGGGCGAGGAAAAACTCCCTAGAATTGGAGATACATATAGAAAGAAACCTCGAGCAGATCCACGACTCAAGGGCCTGACCCATCTGCCTAGGGTCAATACGGATAGTAAGGTCTATAACAATGACAAATGCATATGACAGTCAGGTGTGGAGAGAAGGACATGGTGTTTAAAGCACCTGAGGTGAAGGTTACAGAAGGTGGGATGATTACGTGTCCGGTATGATAAAGCATAATCATGATTTAGTGAGAGAAAGTGCAATAGTCCGGCGTCGGAATTGTCCAGGAAAGAAAGTTCTCAAAACTCTAAACTCTAAACATTTACAGAATGCTGTTAAATGAAGAGGTGAAGCGGCACAGTGGTGCTCCTGTCCCAACTTTTTTTGAAACATGTTGCTGGCATCAAATTCAAAATTAACATATATTTTCCATGAAATAGTCCACATTTTCATTTTCAACATTTGATATGTTGTCTGTGTTCTTTTTGCTGCTAAATATAGGTTTACGAGACTTGTATATTATCACATTATGTTTTTATTCACATTTTACACATCATTTTTACATCAACAACTTTTTCTGTTTTGTGGTTGTAATTTACTTGACTTATCTGCAGCCTTTGACACAGTGAAACGTGACATTCTCCTCTCTACATGATCTGAACTAGGAATTTCTGGGGAAGCGCTTAATTGGTTTACATCCTACCTTTAAGGATGTACATTCTGTGTATCTTGGCAAGGACAGGTGTCAAAGTCTCACAACCTCACCACAGGTATACCTCAGGGATCAATACTTTTGACAAAAATGTCTGCTAGAAATAAAAACATAAATATAATGGAACGGAAATAGATGAGAATGTTCAGAGACTTCAGGAGGCTTCCTCAGCTAAGGAAACAAGCCTGCTGCGTTTGGAAACCAGACACTTTGGCCTCACAATTTGTTCATTGATACTAAGCTGCTGGGGCGACGTAAGATTGCTCATGATGTTGCTCACATTGATGTGCTTCTCTGTCGGAATTTTTTATGACCTTGCCAATATTTTCCCTCCAAATTTGATTTTCAGGGTCATTTCTTGGTGTTCATTGTTGCAGTGCCTGCCATTAAGACTAAGCACAGGATGTAATAAAGCCATTCAATTTTTACAAACAATTAAATCAGATCACTTAACTGATAAGATACTGAGGGCCAGATGTACTAACGCTTTTGCGCCCACTTCAGGTGTATTTGTTTTGCAACGTGTGTGTAAAATCATTGCGAGGTATGTAGAAACAGGCCGCAATGGTGTAAAAGCGCAAACTGCCTGTCGCGGGAGCTGAAAATGGCAAATTGCGTTTTTCGTGTCATGCATATGCATTCATTGGAGGAACCAGGGGAAAGTGGG
>NC_063196.1:10210890-10303390 GCF_017589495.1 Alosa alosa
AGAAGCCATAACACTGAAGCGCATTCCAAAACATATCAATCCTGCTGGAGTCAATGGTCCGGCACACGGCGCATCTTCTCACTGAGACGAAACCAAAACAGAGCTGAAGCAGACCTGATCATGCCAATATCTCTTATTGTTTGGGTCGATGTCTTTTCAGGAAAAAAAAAATCAATGGTGACTCTTGGATGGAACATAGGAATAATAGCTTTGGCTTCAGTAGGCCCAGAGGGAAAATGAGAAATGACGTTCTCTGTTTAGCTCCCAATTGATCCTTATTAGCCATTATAAATCCCTAATTATCTGCTTTGCTTAATCGGTTTCTCTCGATTATGTTTTGCTCTGTTTTGTTTTGTTAACACTTTTCCTCTCTCTCTTTTTCTCTCTCTCCTCTCCTCTCCTCAGCATCATGTGGTTCAGACTGTGCAAAAACAGTTATCCAGTTCAATTATGCTCAAAATGAATAATTAATCATTGTCTCCCTCTGAAGGTGTAAAATAAGGTCCTGAGTGAGCATGCATTTTACACACACACACACACTTACACACACACACACACACACACACACACACAGCTTCCAAATTTCCTTGACTGCATAATGAATAGTCTTTTATTTACTCAGCAGACAAAGAAGGTTTTACACCAATTAGTTTTCCATGACCAAAGTTCTCCACACTCTGACCATCTCTGACCAGTGGTAGGGTGTTCATTCACAGACATGGACCATTACTTACTCAGTCTGAGCTGAGTGTTAACCAACAGATGATGAGCGCAGTAAACAGTCACAGCTCCTAGTCCAGTGTTACAGTATACAGTACTTCCTTAGTGCTAATTGGAGCTTATCTGTGTAGAGCTTTTTTGTAAGTGAGAGTGTGTGTGTGTGTGCGTGCGTACATGTGTGCTTGTGTGTGCCCGTGTGTTTGTGTGCGTGTGTGTGTGTGTGTATGAATGTGTGTGTGCGTGTGTGTGTGTATGAATGTGTGTGTATCTGTGTGTGTGTGTGTGTGTGTGTGTGTGTGTGTGTGTGTGTGTGTGTGAGCGATGGCAGGGCACTAAGCACGGGTGGGAAATAAAATCTTTATGTGTGATGTGGGGGCATAAAGCTGAATGTGAACTGCTATACAGTAGAGGTGTGGACTCCATATAACTACGCCCAACACTGCCATTGTTTACTTCAGCGCATCCTGTCCCTTTGTCTGGGCTAAATTTGGAATAAATCTGTCAGGAGGAAGGACAGTAAATATTATATAAATAAATATATAAATAAATAAATAGGTATTTTTACCCTCCTCTCCTCTATTCTTTTCTTTTCTTATCTATTTTATTTACCTGGAAGCCTTGAGATGGTCGGGTAGCAAGTGCAGGTGGGAAGGAAATGGTGCCCCTTGCGTCACTATCAACAGACTCACACACACGCAGACACAAACATGGAGGAGGAGGAGGAGGCTGCATGCAAAGTGATGCAGCCATAAAATGCCAAAAATGTGCTAATATGCACTCTGCGTCACCAGATACAATTTCAGATACAAGGTTCCAATTTCACATTATCCTAAAATCGCAGGACTGACAGTTGTTCAGCGTCTACTAAACAAGCCATTTTCCCAATGCTGTTTGTGTCACACAGTCTTGTCTATCTGTCAGTTCCTTTCTTTCTCTATCTCTCATTCTCCCTTCTCTCTCTTTCCCACTTTTATTTTTCTCTGTCTCTCTTTATCCATGCCTTTACGCGTCTCACCCCACTTACCCCCCATTCAAAGTGCTCTTTAAATAACGTAAAACGCTTAAGCCAGAGGGGAGAGGAGAGGAGAGGAGAGGAGGGGAGAGTAGAGGAGAGGAGAGCAGAGGAGAGAGAGGAGAGCAGAGGAGGAGAGGAGAGGAGAGGAGAGGAGAGGAGATGAGAGGAGTGCAGAGGAGCAGAGAGAGAAAGAGAAGAGCAAAGAGGAAAGGAGAGGAGAGGAGAGGAGAGGGAGAGGAGGAGGAGATAGGGAGAGGAAGAAAGAGAAGGAAGAGGAGTGGAGAGGAGGAGGGAAAGGGAGGGAGGAGAGGAAAGGAGGGGAGAGTAGAGGAGAGGAGAGAAGGGCAGAGGAGAGGAAAGGAGGGGAGAGGAGAGGAGAGGAGGGAGGAGAGGAGAGGAGAGAAGGCAGAGGAGAGGAGAGGAAAGGAGGGGAGAGAGAGGAGGAGGAGAGCAGAGGAGACGAGAGGAGAGGAGAGGAGAGGAGAGGAGAGGAGACGAGAGGAGAGGAGAGAGAGGAGAGGAGGAGAGGAGAGGAGAGGAGAGGAGAGGAGGAGAGGAGAGGAGAGAGAGGAGAGGAGACGAGAGGAGAGGAGAGGAGAGGAGAGGAGACGAGAGGAGAGCAGAGGAGATGAGAGGAGGGGAGAGTAGAGGAGGGCAGAGGAGAGGAGAGGAGAGAAGGGCAGAGGAGAGGAGGGAGAGGAGAGTAGAGGAGAGGAGAGAAGGGCAGAGGAGAGGAAAGGAGGGGAGAGTAGAGGAGAGGAGGAGGGGAGAGAGGAGAGAAGGCAGAGGAGAGGAAAGGAGGGGAGAGAGAGGAGAGGAGAGGAGGGAGGGAGAGGAGGGAGGGAGGAGGAGAGAGAGGAGAGAAGGCAGAGGAGAGAGAGGAGAGGAGGAGGGAGGGAGAGGAGTGGAGGAGAGGAGAGGAAAGGAGGGAGGAGAGAGGAGAGGAGGGGAGGGAGAGGAGAGGAGAGGAGAGGAGGGGAGAGCAGAGGAGAGGAGAGGAGGGGAGAGTAGAGGAGAGGAGGGGAGGGGAGAGGAGTGGAGGGCAGAGGAGAGGAAAGGAGGGGAGAGTAGAGGAGAGGAGGGGAGGGGAGAGGAGAGGAGGGAGAGGAGAGAGGAGGAGAGGAGGAGAGGAGGAGGAGAGCAGAGGAGGAGAGGAGGAGAGGAGAGGAGGGGAGGGAGAGGAGAGGAGGAGAGGAGTGCGATGTAAGCCTTTCATTCCCTCTTTCTTGTTCTCTATCAGTATTACAAATAACCTCCTGGGAGATGAAAAATGACAAACAACACCTAGGTCTGAAGCAAGAACCATACAGGGGAGTGTGTCAGTGTGTGTGTGTGTGTGTGTGTGGGGTGGAATTAGGAATAATGGGAGCTTCTGGTTGTGCGTGTTAATTAACTGTTCTGTTACATCTCTGGACTGGTGACCACCCCCCACCCCCACACCACCCTTCCACACACATACACACACACAGACACACACACCACTGTCTCCAACCCCCAACCACTCTGTGCATCCCTGGGTAGATGGCACGTTTTGAAGTCGATCTAGTTGCAACAGCATTGTACTGGCTCACGCTGATCACAAGAAAATTAAATGCAAAAACCTGCAAATACAAACCATTTATTACTTTAAAATATACCACATTTAATAACCCAAAGAAAATTAACTGTTTTAGAAAAGCCTCTCAGGGAAAAAAAAAACCCCAAATAATAATTTAAAAAAATCTACTTTTGTTTTACAAGCTACCAGGGACAAACATGCATGAAGCACTAATCCAGAGACCGCTGTGCAAGTAGCCATGCTCCTGGAGTAGAGCAGGGCGGCGAGTCCTTATTAACGGGAGCAAGTGGAGCAGCGCAGCGGCCGTGTCCAGTGCTGGCGTGTCAGCCGTGAGGCACAGGCTGAGCTCACATCCCCCTAGGAGCACGGAGCTCAGTACCGGCTCACTAATTAACATCGGCTAATTAACACTGCACATATGATCAAAGCCAAAGCCCCAACGATGTGTGTGTGTGTGTTTGAGGTGTGATGTGTGAACATGAATGTGGGCACAAGTGTGTGTGTGTGTTCGTAACCAGCCAAGAGAGAGAAGAGATTGTGTTATTGAACATGAGCGATGTTACTGGGGTGTGTGTGTGTGTGTGTGTGTGTGTGTGTGTGCTGGTGTGTTGGTGTCTCCTAAAGTCTAAGCCTTTAACCTCTCTTTGGCAACATCCAAAGGAGGAGGAAGAAGAGGAGGATGAGGAGGAACATTAACAGTGCTCTTGGCCTCACAGCCATATGATGTTGTGGGAGATCTTGGGCTACGTCGCGGAGTCCCCATTAGCTGCTAGAGCACTTAGCATTCTCAACTCTAAATAGCAAAATACAGAGGTAGAGAAGGAGGACATGCTCCAGTGGAATATGAGTTGTCAGTGACAAAATTTCCATGATCTGTAATCTCTGGTAACTGGGGAAGCTTTGTTGTGTAAGGCTTGTTTCACAAGTTTATCTAGAAGTTGTTATCATTTTAAAATATCAATAATTAAAGGGTATTCACTCTTCTTTGATCCCCGAATCTCTTTTTCTCCCTGGATGTGCTTAGCAGTGTTTTCATACATAGCTCTCTGGTCCATCTCTCAAACACCCGCCAGCCTACAGTAGATGTGTGGTCCTTCATATCACTCTGCAAACACTGCGCTTGACCCCTCTCTCACCATCGCAAAAGCTGAGAGGTGTGAATAAACCTTTATGAGCCTCGGTAAAAAAGCCTGGCCACAGGGGCTCTAAATAATGGAGCATAATGGGGTGAGCATTTCCCAGGGTGCCTCTCTCTCCTGAAAGGACTGAGGTTACAGCCCACCGTGCCACCACACACACGGAGCTCTCATGATTGAGCGGCACCCTCTGCCTGGAGGTCTCGCGTGGAAGCAGGCGTTACCTGTGTAAAGAATGGACTCGGCAGGGGCAGATTGTGTACTGGCGGCGGCAGCGGTGGTGATGGTGGTGTCAGTGGCGACAACGGCCAGTGTTGACCGGAAGACACACACACACACACACACACACAGCACACACTCACCACACACATCCTCCCTGTGGCTGCTCCAATCTCGCGCTGATGACCTTTCGCCGGCTCCGCTGTCTCATTATGACTCACGCGCAACAGAGATGAGCTTTAATTAGTGTCTCTTCTTTAAATGTTTACACTGAGAAGGTCAGAGCACCCAAGGGCTGCTATGTGTTTTTATGATGAAGTCGCCGCAATAGCAGTGCAATGCCCCAAACAAGTGCAATTCTTCAGCTCATAATGGACTGTCACACCAATCTTCAACAGACAGATTTTTTTTTTTCAAGCACGAAGGAGAATTAAGAATCATCAGTCTTGCTAATGAAGTTATTATAGTGGGTAGTAATTTGTTGTCGATACTTTTAAACATTTGTTGTCCATACCTAAACACTTTTTAACAGAAATTCATAGGTCACCAACGTCTTTGTAAGGTTAGCGTATAGGGTCATACTCATACGTCTTTTCTGTGTATTCTAGAGGCTGATGGTCTCATAGAGTTGGAGATATAACTTTTGAAACCAGTGATAAAACACAAAACTGAAATGGATGTAATGACCTAATGATCAATAAAAAATAGTGTATGGTAGTTCATGGAAAGTAAAGCAGATGGGCTGTAGCCTGAAGGTAAGGTGTTGTGCCTTCCTGTGTCTGTGGGAGTGTTATGACCAGGCGCACTGGCCACAACATAAAATGACCAAAAAGTCACTTGAGCTCATTTTATCTAGGGGTTTATTAAACAATAGGATAATTAACAAAACGGGAGGTTAACAACAAAGTAAGGAAAACCGCAGGAAGAACAACAGGCGTGGTAGCCGGGAACCAAAGTCTCCTCCTGAAGTCAAGGGCTGGTGTGCTTTTAAAGCGCCGGCTCCGCCTACCTGCAACAGGTCTCACCTGTACATTGTACACAATTAGAGAAAGGAAACAGAAGCCACAACAATAACAATACAGTAAGGAACAGAAGACATATGGTGCCATGCACAAACACTCCACAAGCAGTGATGTGTGCAACACCCCAGGATACCCAGGTTCCCATGCTTTATATAAATAACAAATTTGGTGTGGTGCTGCAGTCACATCCATCTCCTGGAGGGTTGTTAATGCTACCCAGTAATGTGCAGACAGAGAGTATCGCCAAACACCAAAACATTATTAATGAGGTGCTGACCTCAGATGATAAACTTACAAATAAGAAGAGAATGTCACACACACTCTGGCTCCAAATGTATATTGTTTTTTCTTATTATAAAGTTTTGGCCGTGAGGCTTTCTTCAGATCCAGTTCTCCTAATGCTACTCAGTAACCCAAGTGACGTGGCTCCATGTTAACTTTCCTCCTCCTTTCCTCGCCAGATCATCTTCCGTAAGATCGCCGACGTGAAGAAGGAGGAGGAGGAGCGGCGCCAGCAGAAGAACGAGGTGACCCTGTCCATCCCCGTGGACCATCCGGTGCGTAAGCTCTTCCAGAAGTTCAAGCAGCAGAAGGAGCTGCAGACCCGTGGCCCCGGCTCGCTGGACCTGGAGCGCAACCAGTTCCAGGTGGAGCACCAGCTGCAGCCCCTCTCCCACCACTTCCACCCCTGCCACCAGCAGCCGCACCACCAGCAGGAGCCGCAGCAGCAGCTGCTGCAGCAGTATCAGATCCAGCACCACCCTCTCCAGCACCACCACAGCCCCCTGCTGCAGAACGGGGCTCCGGGGATCGGAGGAAGCGGGGGTGGGAACGGAGGCTCCAGCGTGGTGACGGTGTCACAGATCACCCCGCTGCAGAACTACGTGACGGAGTCGGAGACGGAGGAGTCGGGGGGCATTGGCCCGGGGGGCATGGGTGGCCACGAGGCCCTCGAACTCAAACCCAGCCTGGGCGTGGTGGCCGACAAGAACTGCCTGAAGGTCACCAGTCCCGTCTTGACCCAGCCCAGGGTCGGGAGGACGGGGTGGATGCGGTTCTAAAGCGCCGATGAAGCTGGATGACCAGGCTTCTGAGAGGCTGGGCCGGCGCAGTCGCGCCGGGCTCCACCAACTGCCGGAGAGGGTGCCGGCACAGCTGCTGCAGCCGCCGACGCCCACACTGCAGCGGAGGGAGGAGGAGTGGGGGGGGGTGACCCAGTCGCTGGAGCTGCTATCCGAGGACAGCAAGAGTCAGGAGGCTGAGGGTGGGGGTGGGGGGCAGGTGGTGGTAGTGAGGGTGGAGGAGGTGGAGGTGACTGTGGCGACGGAGGAAACAGCAGCGGAAGTGGCGGCAGCAGCATCAGCGGCGGCGGCGGCGGCGGCGGCGGAGGAGGCGGCGGCGGCGGCGGCGGCGGCGGCGGCGGCGGCGGCGGCGGCGGCGGCGGCGGCGGCGGCGGCGGCGGCGGCGGCGGCGGCGGCGGCGGCGGCGGCGGCGGCGGCGGCGGCGGCGGCGGCGGCGGCGGCGGCGGCGGCGGCGGCGGCGGCGGCGGCGGCGGCGGCGGCGGCGGCGGCGGCGGCGGCGGCGGCGGCGGCGGCGGCGGCGGCGGCGGCGGCGGCGGCGGCGGCGGCGGCGGCGGCGGCGGCGGCGGCGGCGGCGGCGGCGGCGGCGGCGGCGGCGGCGGCGGCGGCGGCGGCGGCGGCGGCGGCGGCGGCGGCGGCGGCGGCGGCGGCGGCGGCGGCGGCGGCGGCGGCGGCGGCGGCGGCGGCGGCGGCGGCGGCGGCGGCGGCGGCGGCGGCGGCGGCGGCGGCGGCGGCGGCGGCGGCGGCGGCGGCGGCGGCGGCGGCTGCACAAGGCGGACTGCGTCAGGCAAGCGGCATCACCAAGGCGACCTCTTGGATGGGCCGGATCGACCGTCGCCGGGACAGCGGCGCGGCCAGCCCCTGAGCGCGCCAGCCCCATGGAGCAGCGCAGCCCTTACCCCTACGACCAGCCCAGCCCGGGCTCCGGTGGGCCTGGCAGCCTGCTAGCGGCGGTCGTACGTGCCGGGGGCCACCACCAACCTCCTCACCACCACCACCCCTTCCCGTCCGGCACGGAGCAGGCCCTGCTCCAGACGTCGCTGCTGGAGGCCAAGTGCGAGCTGAAGGGGGACATCCAGACGCTGAGTGGACGAATGGCCGCCCTGGAGGCCCAGGTCGGGGAGATCCTGCGGCTGCTGTCCTCGTCGGACGGTGGCAGGCGCAGGCCCTCGCTGCCCTCGCAGACGTCCACGCCCAAGTCCAAAACCAAATGCCAGGACATCTTCACCGTCTCGCGGCCTGTAACACCGTCGGAGAGCGAGAGAGACGATGGCCCATTCTGAAGTAGCCTCTCCACTCGTAGGGGAACGCTTTTGAAATTCAAATTCTGGAGAGAAAAAACAAACAAACGAGGAGATGTGTTTTCCCCTCTTATCAGGACACTACTCCTGCTGCCTCTTGGGGTCTGCTGTCTCTGGACGTGCCCCCCCTCGTGTCCGGGACAGAAGAGAGCACAGAACAGTCCGTGAAGGGGTTTACTTGATTACTGTACATAACACACTTGCATGTCCAGCTGGATTCTGGCCTGCCAAAGAATTCTGATGGGGGAATATTTATAAGTGATTGCTTGTGCTGTACATTTCTGCAGTGGACTGCATGCTGAGATGAGTTCAGGAGATGGCGAATTGTTTCTTTTTTTGTTGTTGTGGTTGTTTTTTTTGTTTTTTATTATACACACTGACTCAATGAATAGTATATGACATCTCCGAATGAGCTTGACAAAAGCTTACCTTTTTCAGGATACCGTTCTTTGACAAGTAGGTGTAAGTTGTTGGCCAGACCTATAGCTCTAACATGTAAAACTTGGAGTACATGGTAGAGTTCGGGCATCGGGCAATAGCTCATGCAAAAGCACCTAGGTGACTTACTGACCATTAGGGTTTATAATCAGTCAATCTAATGACAAGATTTAGTCCTGTAGTCACACATATGTCATACAAAATGTCCTTTGAGACCTCAAAGAGGAAAAGATGGTGGATTGTCCATCTTTGAGTATATTTAATTCACTCAGGCCACCAGATACTTAAACAAGAAAGCTGTTCACTATTTTGACATTTGTATTTGTTGAGGGGTTAAGCTCTAATGGTTTAACTTGCCTCCCTTCAATATTATTCTTTGATATCAGGTTTTATTTGTACAGAGGAAGTCATTTTAGGGGTTCTTTACACATAGTGCTGTTTAGGGAAATAATATGTCAAAACTGCATGCTGGACAGATCATTTGTATGTACTGGCATGATAGAGTTTTTTGGTAGCTTGTCCCGTAGCATTTCACCAAATATGGCAGGTAACCTCTGCCCAACGCCCCAGGGAATGCTGGGAGGTGCCCACACAACGTTCACACAACGTTCACACAGCCTACCCGTATATGTGGCATGTGCAGAGGAACATCCTCCAGCTGCAAAATGCATGGCAAACTCAGAGACCATAGCATTCACAAACCCCCTTTTTGTGTGCATGATAGCATTAGCATTAGCATAGCGTGTTTTTAGTAAGCGATGGTGATGTCATTTTGCCCTTTTGTAGCTGCATACTGGTGCTGATGGTGAGTTTATATCTGCACTTCCAGGAATGGTAGCAAATCCTAGTCCAGTTCTTGTCAGCGCATTTCACACATGCATATTGTGTTTGCAGAAAAGCAAACACACTGTTCATCATCACTGTTTACAAAAAGCATAGCAAATGAGTTTGCTCACTGTCCTCATTAAAAATGTAAGGTTTCATTTGGGGTGGTGACACATAAAAGCTAACACATAGCGCCATACAGTCTGAACGCGAACAGGTGTAATGGAGAAATGGTCCTGTTTTCTCAGCTGATTACTAAGTCAGAGGCCTTTCATTGGTATCGCCAGCCGTTATTTCAATGCATGCCCACAAAGTAGCTGAATTAGTCACTTTTTCCTCTGGTAGTATTGAGATGTAGCCTTACGAGCCGAGACTTCCTAATCCTTGTCTTATCTGGTCAACTTGTTCATCTTTAACCTCCCATTTTATTCAAAGGCATACTTCAGAAAGCTTTCTGTACAGATCTGCGGAGGAGCTCAAATGTCATGATTTACATCAGTAGTGAATGGCTCCATATATACTGTAGGTTTTTGTATTGGCTCTTGAAACTAGACTGACCAAACCATTTATATCTTTGCAGCTAAATTCACAGCTCTATGCAAGAGCTATAGGCCAAAAAAGGTCTTCTTTTCCTCACTTTGTATTCTATAGGTAAAGGATGGAAAATAACTTGATGAAGTCTGACTACTTCATCAATATGTGAGAAATAGATTTTTTGCGGACATACAGTATGAACCAATATGTCCGCAAAAAATCTCACATATTCACTCATACAGTACAGCTGGTATTGGCACAACAGCCTTCAACACATGATCCTGAAGCTCATGACATTCTGTCTTTTAGAACAGACTGACGTTATCAATATACTCTGCCCCTTAATCATCAATGAAACCAACACTTACCTTTCTTGAATATAAGAAGCAATAATGTTTTGGTTTCTGCAGGTTACAACATGTTGTGAATGGCTTTTAAAGGTCACTTTAGTCTAAAAAGCCCTGTATTCATGACATCTAAGTAAGTTGGATCATTTAGGTATAGCACTAAGGTCATACAGTAAGTCTGTCTTTTTTGTGTCATGCTACGTCGAGAATACATTTTACTCTGTAGCCTACTAATGTGCTAATGCTTTGTGAGCGGGCCTTCTCATTTTTGGGGGCTAATGGAGATAGAGACAGAGATCAGAGCCAGCACACAAAATCAATTCTCAGCACTGCTGCTGCAAAGGAAGCCCATTAGAGAACAGCTGAGCAGATGGTTATGTTCAGCTACTGTCCTTCACTCATGAAAAGACATAGAGCAAGAGCCGAGGCTGCTTATATTTCCCTCTCAATAATCACTTTCTTTGTTTCAAACAAGACCCTTTGCATGGGCAGGCATTAATTAAGAATAACTTGAATTTTACTATTCTTAATTCTTATTATTTAATGATCAGGATTTAGCCCCACACTTTCCAGGTAGCAAGCTATCCTCAGAGAGTCTGCTGATAGGTGGTGTGTCACAAAGAAGCCGTTAAATCCCAGGGGTAACGTTAAAACTGATCTCCTGTTTGCTGTTTGGACCCTGCTGGATTACTATGTAGGCATGTGTTCAAACGGCACAGACCACTTATAAATATATATTTTTTGTTTTGGTTCTTTGTTTATTTATTTATTTATTTGTTTGTTTGTTTTGTTTATGGGTTTAATTTTGGAGATTTTTTACTCCCTTATCCCTTTGAGGGATGTCAGCGTTTTACAAAGTAATGAGTGGGGGGTTGGGGGGGTGGGTGTTGAGCAGCGATGAGGGGTTGGAGGGGGGTTGGGGGTGATGGGTTGCACAGCCACCAGTCCCTGGTGGCCCTCTGTGGGCCTTTTACTGCATGCTGCATTTTTGAACTGTATACCTGTAACTGAAAGCCAATGAGAATGATGTTTGCCTGCCAACACACAGCAGTTTGTTGCTGCGACTTTTGTGCACACAGACTTAAATGCACACATACTGATACTCATATGCTAATAATGACACACGACACACACACACACACACACGCTCGCACACATGCACATACTGTATACATACTTACTCTCTCTCTCTCACACACACACACGTATGTACACATACTTACTCTCTCTCACTCACACACATACATACTCACTCACACACACACATATGTACACATACTTATTCCCCCACACACACACACATTTACACATACTTACTCACTCACACACACACACACGTACACATACTTACTCACACACACATTCACATTCAGACAGACAACAACACACTATATAAAAAATATTCAGAGACCCACTGTCTCTCTTACACACAAACACAAACACACACACACACACACACACACACACACGCACACAGGAGGGAAAAGGCACTGGACAATCAGGGCGTTCTCTGGCCAGACTCCTCACTTTCCCTCTTGGATGCAGCGACCATCTCAGCTTTTCACTGTACGCGAGACTTCATTTTTATCGGGGTGGAAATTGTTATGATATTTCTGGGGTAAAGTGTTTATTTTTACCACACTGGCATGAATTAAGAGAAAAAAAAACTTTCTTAATATATAAATATATAAATATATATATTACACCAGAGTTATAAATAAATAAACACATAATTGTGCTAATACAATGGTATTTGTTTCTTTATAATGTGTGTTGTCTCATCCATCTCTTCCAAACATTACACAACTTTGGGCTGTATTTTGCACTCTGGCGCATGGCGTAAAACTCGTTTTCCACCCGGGGCGAAGTTTAATTCCTTATTTTGCATGTTTAATTTTTAAACAATGCGCCCAGGGGTGTGGCAATTAACAACTTTGGGAGTGGCTTAGCGCATTGTCTAAAAAACGCTATTGTACACCTGGTCAGAAGTCTATGGCGAGTTTTTGTCAACAGTCATATTGGCGGGTGCACCTATCATCCATGAACGCACACCAGCCACGTCCAAGCAAAACATTACAAATTGCACGATTACAATAGGAAACATAATTAGAATAAAGATATTACGAAATACTGTATATCTCATGATGAGTAGTTACAGTATTCACCATTATTTGCAAATTGGTAATGACGGTTAAAAGTGATTAGGGGAGAGGCGAGAGACACGTATGGAGCAAAGCTGAAGACGCACTGTCACGAGATATAAGCAACTCCTCTGCAGGATAATCATTTGAGCAATATTAGGGTAAGTGTTGCTTTTTCCAGCCTATGTTTTCGATGGTAACCCGTTGTCAGTCAATAGTGAAAGTAACTGCATATAACTGTTGACGTTGACTGACACCATGGTGAAGTTAGTTTCACTTTGCCAATGAGTTCAAATAATAGAGGAGTGCAAATGCGTGAAGGCTATGCTAGGTTTTAGTAAAGCATGGTTAGTGGAATGACTATTCCGGTCTCACAAGCAGCCTCCTTAAAATGCGCTGTTGAATGTCAAAATACCGATGCATTTATTTGACATTGCGCTTTGCGCCGTTAAAGGGAATGACAGATGTCATTCTCATTGGTTTAAATAATGTTATACGCCCCAAACACACCCATGACTGATTAAAAAACCTAGGAACACCTTGTTGTTGACGTTTGATAACGAAAACCCTCCCAATGTGGACTGGACACATCCTACTAAATTTGAATAAGCTTTTGACGAGTGATGATGCGCTTTTGACTGTCATGATTGGGCCCTTAGGCACTGAATAAGTTTTTCAAAATTTGGTTACTCAAGGTACATCTGTTGTGGGTGGATCTCTGAAACTTAACAAACTGATTTCAGTCCCACATTATACTGGCAGGTTTCCAAGTATCCATCCAAATGCACCAAAGGAGAGTGGGGTTAAATGGTTTATTTTTGAAAATCAGAGCCGGACAGTAACGAAGTACATTTACTTGAGTACAGTACTTGAGTACAATTTTGAGGGATCTGTACTTTACTCGAGTATCATTTTTGGGGAGTACTCATGACTTTACTCAAGTACATTTGAGAGGCAAATATTGTACTCTTTACTCCACTACATTTCTATCCATAACCGTGATTACCCTCAATTTGTTGTTTCCCTCTCAAACATGATTGGATTGTGCAGGCGCCACTGATTGAGAGAGCCTATCAGCAATCACCTTCAGCTTTCCGCCAAAGTCAACTCCATGGTCAGATTTAGATAAGAGATGAAGACGCAGCAGGTCCATCCCGGGAACCTGAGGCCCCACCTCGCCAGACTATTTCAATTTTCTGAACAAGTTAATGATAGTTTTCACTTCAAGTGTTTCAATTACAAAATAGTAATTCCATGTCGGACGTTTCTGTACCTAAATGTGAACACTGTGGCAGTAGTAATGCAATATTTAGAAAATGTAGGCTACTCTTGTACTCTTGATACTCAAGTACTTTTAAAAACAAGTACTTTAGGACTTTTACTTAAGTAGACATTTGACTGTTGTACTTTTACTTGTATTTGAGTAAAATTTAGCAGTATCTGTATCTGTACTTTACAAGTAATGAAGCTGTGTACTCTGTCCGCCTCTGTCGAAAATGAAAAATGCTTCTAAAGCTGTGACAGTCAATGGACTCCAATATTTCTGTACACTATTCATCTTGATTCTTTGTTTAGGGTGATTTTAATGTATTTATTTCCATTTATGGCTGAGGATTCATAAAAATGTAATAAAGAGGCATGCAGATGTTATGCAGAGGCAGGGGCGTAGCACAAGGTGCTGGGACTTATGCATAGGCAGTCCTGATGTGCCCCCATGACCCCCCCCCCCCTCCCCCTCCATGCGTATATTCCAAACTTTTCAAGGGCCCTCTCCCCCCTGGGGGCCCTGTTAATCAGTCCCACTTTTACCCCTATAGTTCGACGCCCCGGTGCAGATGCAAGATCCATAATGCACAGATATCTTAACTTGACAGCAAAAACTTTTAAGGACATACTTTAGCAGTTTAGGACTTAAGCAGTTGTGGGTTGATCATGGCAACATCATCCGTTCTTTTGGGTCCAACAAAGATATATTCTAGTTTGGGCCCATAAATGAAAAAAGTAATCCTGGTAGCAATCACCTATAACTGTTAATCTCAGAAATTATTTCCGACTTTGTTTCTCACAAATTTGTGATTTTTTTCTCGGAATTTTCAAAAATGTTTTCTCTTCATGTGGCCCTAATACTCTTCCGTAACTTTGGGATCACTGGAAAATGTCTACCCTATTAGTCTTCGGAAAGGCCATACCAATTTTTATCTTTTTTTCTGCCATCACTGTCCCAATTTTGTTTTGCTTTTTGGTTTCACTTCTATACGACAATGACTAATTGCATTTTTCTTCCGTGTAATAATCATAGTGTAATTATCCATTTATCAGAATTTGGATCCTCACAACACAAAATGGTTACCCAGCACCAACCAGTACTGATGCCATGAAATTCTACCTACTACATCAAGGTACAAATGTGAAAGATCCTGGATCCATCCTGGGCTACCTAGATCCATCCTGGGCTACCCTAGAAACATGGCAGAGCAGCATGGCAGTGTCACGGCCCACAGATTCAGGACAGGGAGGTAGAGTTCAAACAAGGTAGTTTTATTTCAAAAGAAAACCAGGAAATGGGTTGTCAAACCCTGGCCAGTATCAAACAGAAGTTCCACTGGAAACAGTAGACTAAGGAGGGTCCAAAACACAGAAGAACAGTAAACTTAACGGAAGAAGTCTCAAAACACTAGGGATGTGACTTTCGAAACCGATGTCTCGAATCAGTGTCGAGGTTTTGAAGCACAAGTGTTTCGAAACACTGCTTCGAAACGTGGTTCAAAACAGCCATGTCATGTGACCACTGCTTCTAAACATCATTCAAAATCCCTACTGTATGTCATGTGACCAAAGTTAAGTGAACCTTCGGTGCATTTCACCGGTGTCAGCAGGCATGCCCTCGCGTTCAATTGACAGTGTAGACTTTTCTTAAGCAATAACCATGATGGTGTAGTGGTTAGTGAGGGTGTTTTTTGCACGGTAGCCCAGGCTGTTCAAATGTGGTTCGATCCCCGTTTGATTTGTAAAGTAGGCTATTGTTTCAGATCGTATCTGTTTATATGTTTTCTTACTTCATCACTAGCCACACAGTTTCAACTAAACTCTCAGAATGGTCAAAAATCGAGAGTTTTTATAAGAAGAAAGTGATTTAGAGAACACTAGTGGCAGCAATAAGATTCTCTTTATTGTGAGTTCATGTGGTCTCCCATCCAGTAATTGACCAAGGGAATGACTGCTTAGCTTTTGACAAAGACTGAACACAGGTAACACAGCGAGCCACGAAGACTTTAAAGACTACATCTCCAATATGAAGCATTTGACAGATTTGTTTCACCCTAAACAGCTCTGAGGTGTCGGAATTGTTTCGAAGCTTCGGAACAATTCGGCACAATTGCTTCGAACGTTTCAGTGTTTCATAAAGCCTCGCTTTGCCCATCCCTACAAAACACAGAAGATCAACTTAACTAGATCCAAATCCGGAGGTGACTCGAGAAGTCAGACCAGGAGGACGCTGGAACAGGCAAGGGGAATCCAGGAGGTGTATTCCTTGTGAGTCAGGCTGGTGGCTAGCACCTTGGTGTCATCTCTGACGAGGCCAGACAAAGACTGAGGGGAGACTGTGGTTTAAGTAGGGAGTGAGGCTGATTGGGAACAGGTGCAGGTCATTAGTAGACTGGGGAGTGTGAACGAGTGAGGGGAGCTTCAGGAGAGTGAGCAGTGGGTGTGGCTGGAGTAGAACCTGGTGTGACTGTGACAGACAGGCTTTGTGGGATAGGTCCACTCCTTATATAAATAAGATAGTTAAAGGTAATTATTCATTAACGAAAAACTAATTATGAATATTCTATTTTATTTCTGCAAATAGATCCCACTAAATCCCACTACACTGTACACTCTTAAAAATACTGGTTAGAAAACAACTCAAATTACGTTGCTTGTGACTAATGGCCTGTGTCACTATTGGACCTAACACACATTGGGTTAAATTTAACCCAACTGAATGGGTTACTAATTTAACCCATTATCTGGACTATTCTAAATATTAATTATAAAAATGAATCCATTAGCTTCTCTTTCTAAGTTCATCTTTGAGGAATCAGTAACTAGTAACAAGGGTACTTATTTAAAATGTTATATGAGACTGTAAACTAACTAACTAGACTCTAAACTACTCTTAGCTTAGCTTTAGGCTACTGACAAAATTAACTAACATTAATGTAACATTATGCTAACGTTATCAACATAATTAGCTAGCAAGCTGTAACAATAGTTGTCAAGTATCAACCATTAAAATGTAACAAACCAACAATTTTTATAAATGCATGTTGGATGATAATAATACAACTATAAAAAAAAGATGTGATTGACATTACTAGTGTAAAAATGGGGGGACACGGAGACCGGGCATGTTTGTAACACTTAAAGGGACAGTTGTAACAAAGTCATTTTCACCAAGCAGGGATGACCTAAGAATCATGACCACTTTCTGCCTGACCTTCCCTGAGAAGTAACATAACTATGTGAGGAGAGGTGTGCTGATTGTACAGTAAAAAATAGTCTGTAGTGAACATATTAAAGCAAATTTAATTACATAAAATCAAAATGGTATTGTAAAATGTAAATCAGGTTTAAAGGCCAAGTATACTTGCATTTACAAGGAATTTGGTCTCTGCATTTATCCCACCCGTGAATTAGTGAACACAGTGAACACACAGTGAGGTGAAACACACAATGAGCACACAGTGAGGTGAAGCATACACTAACCCGGAGCAGTGAGCTGCCTTGCAACAGTGGCGCTTGGAGAGCAGTGAGGGGTTAGGTGGCTTGCTCATGGGCACTTCAATCGTAGATGTGGGCATGGGAGAGAGGAGAGAGCAGTACTCAACCACTGAGAGCAGTACTCAACCACTTCCCCCACCCAC
The DNA here is from genome assembly GCF_017589495.1 of Alosa alosa. Classification (NCBI taxonomy): domain Eukaryota; kingdom Metazoa; phylum Chordata; class Actinopteri; order Clupeiformes; family Clupeidae; genus Alosa; species Alosa alosa. The sequence continues at coordinate 10,228,133 of NC_063196.1, forward strand.
AATTTTCCTACTGGTTGGGGATCGAACCGGCAACCCTTCAGTTCCAAGCCCAAACCCCTAACCAGCAGTCCACAGCTGCCCCATTGAGTCGAGTCCTGAGCCAAAACACCGGTAGGTCAACACAAGACTAATAACTTTCTCTGTAAATTAAAGCCACTCAAGTTTTATGAACAAAGGTAACCATTGGTAACCAGTCAACCTAATTCTAGTTGTAATGAAATCTAGTTGTAATGAAATCTACAATTACCGATATTAATATGCATTTATTTTTCCATTATCTCTTAACAAGGTGTTTATAATTTTGTTAATAATATTAATGTTAATAATATTGTTATCTGTCTTTTGCCCCTTAGCTGCAGTACAGATGAACAGGCTCTCTCAATGTGCTTCTGTGGGTCTGGGAGTGATAAGTGTTCTACTGCTGATCTCCATGACAGGACTGTGTGTTAAATACACCATTGAAATAAGCCAGGGAAGAGGTGAACTACTGACCATTTACAGCACCTTAACCCAGGAAAAAGAGTCAGATCACAGAGATGCATGAAGCTGACAGTAAATTATCTTGAAATATTTTGATATTTCATAAAAAAACTGAATGGTTTGTTACCATTACCATTATATTCTACATTGCATGTAGCTCAGCAAGAGTCCTCCTGTCCCAATGGTTTGTTATATTTCAACGGGAAATGCTACTACTTCAGCTCTCATCCAAGAACCTGGTCGGAGGGTAGAGGTATTTGTCAATTGATAAGAGCAGACCTGGTGGTCATTAACAGTGGAAAAGAACAAGTAAGTGTGTGTGCCTGAATATGTGTGTGTGTGTGTGTGTGTGTGTGTGTGTGTGTGTGTGTGTGTGTGTGTGTGTGTGTGTGTGTGTGCGTGCGTGCAGGTGTGTGTGCGTGTGCATGTTTGCTTCTTTGTTTTGTGCTTATTTATTCAAGTAATATACAGAATATATTTCTGAAGAATGATGTCCGACCTGATATTGCATTCATCTCAGGCATTCCTTACTAAGCAGGGAAGAGGTTGGATTGGGCTGCAGAGGAATGGCATTGGGTTGTGGATGTGGGTGGATGGAACCTCACTTTTACGAAGATAGATAGTCAGATAGAGTTTGATCTGTTTTCTGATTAAAGTGTGTTGTTTTGTTTCGTTATTGAGGTGAAAAACAGCTGAGCCATCAGTAATGGGAAGTCACTTCCCCGTTTCAGTTTGTAAGCTATAAGATGTCACAGTTACACAAACACTGCTAGTCACAGTAATGTTCATCACTTTTGTGTGTCATGGTGAAAGAGGAACAAGAGAGCCCACTAAAGCAGACTACAGGCCTACTGACCTGAGGTTCTGAAACAGATACATTCACCTCAGTTTTGCTTAAGTAAGCATAACAAATAGCTATTTGGTGCTTTTTGGTGACATGCTCTTCGTATGTTCCTCTAATTAACCACAGTTTAACAGAACTGAAGACCATCTCAGGCACCCCTCTCAGCAGTTTCCTCTTTAGGTTTATTATCAGTGTCGATTACACACACCACAGATATATACAATCATATACACACACTGCTCATTTGGTTAGCAGTGAAGAATCTCTGAAGGTGCTTTAGTAATGCTACAAACTGCTGAGATAGGAATGGATGAAGAGGCAATTTATGATAATATTGTCATGGATACTGAGATTTCCAAACCAGCCAGCACAACTGAGGAGACAGATGAATATGTTGACATGAGATCCAGCAGGTGCCCAGAAAAGCCTATTACACCCAGCACGTCTGGTAACCACCTTGATTAAATAATGCTACAATTTTGCATGCAGTGCTATAGTTTATTTGAATAGTATTCCTTTACAGTTGATATTGATTGTCATACAAATGCAACTGTATAAAATAAAGTATACATATATGTAAGGCAATAAATTATATCATGAATTACTAATAATCTATAAAATTTGCATTGTTGTAATAACACTCTGTTGTACTCTGGGTCTGTCATCTGGACTTTCCAGTACAGAAAAACGTCTGGCTCCAGTGGGTCACTGTGGCTTTGGGTGTGTTATGTGTTTTACTGACACTCCTGACCACTGGCCTGTGTGTCAAATACACCACCGAAAGAGACCAGTTAAAGATCGAGCAAAACCAGTTAAAGACTGAAAGAGACCAGTTGAAGACTGAAAGAGACCAGTTGAAGACTGAAAGAGACCAGTTGAAGACTGACGGTGACCTGTTTAAGTCCAGATGGAGCAACGTAACCCAGGAGAGAGACCAGCTTCTGAGCAGTAACTCTAATCTGATGAGAGAGAGGGACCAGCTACAGGACATCATTGACCGTGAGGAGACCAGATGTTTTCTGCTGTTTTAATGATCCTTAATTATTACATCATAAAGCAGACCAAGAACTCAGATCTGAGTGAGGAGACTTGATGATTCTGCTGTTTTAATGCTTGTTAATTGTTTGTCAAATTAATTAAATTATTTATTTAGCAGACTAGTATTAAAATATATGGCACTGCAAACTGTGTATATTACGTACAGAGGTACCATGTCCTAAAGGATGGAATGTCTACAGCAAGTGTTATCTCATCTCGTCTCCTGAGAAACCCTGGTCTGAGGCTAGACAAGTCTGCCAAGCCATGGGAGCAGATCTGGTGACCATCGAGAGTGAAGAGGAACAAGTAATACTGAGAAAGATGGAGGCGTGTGTGTGTGTGTGTGTGCGTGCCGCGTGTGTGTGCCGTCTGTGTATGCCGTATGTGTGTGTGCGTGCGTGCGTGTGTGTAATACAATGTCTGATCTTTATTCGACATGACTTTGTTGTCTGACTCCTACAGGTTTACATTAATGGGCTGGGGAGATGGGGTTGGATTGGACTACAAAGAAGTGGGATGAACTGGACGTGGGTGAATGATAGACCACTCTCCGAAGGGTCAGTTAGATATTCATCAGCAATGGTTATAATATGGCTTTAACAACACTGTAGAACTATGTTATTACACTTAACTAACAGCCAAACATTTTACTGATGTTGCATTGAAAATACATTTCAATTTCCATTTCAGGCCCGTGTTCTGGGAACCGGGACAGCCCAACAGCAACACAGAGAATTGTGTTTTGTCCAGCCCAAATGTGGAGAACCCCACCTCCAACTGGCATGACTATCCATGCTCCTCTATGTTTTACCCCATTTGTGAAAAATCAGCTAACTAATTCAGGAAGAAATGAATGTCCTACATTCTATTACATTGTATAATAAAGGTGAAATATTGAATGTTAACTTAAAATAAATGAATAGCCCTCTGTGTACTATATCATTCCATAACGTTTGTTAATTGTTGTTATTATTTAGGCATTGGATTGGGATTTATGTTTGTGCACTAACGTCAGGGTTGGGTCAGATTACTTTGAAATGTAATCCATTACTGACTACAAATTACATGGAAATTTTTGTAATCAGTAACATAATCAGTTGGATTACCAAAAACATGTAACGTAATCTGATTACTTTAGGATTACTTCAATAAATATGCCCATTAAGTAAAAGCTTGTACAGAGAAACAGTAAGAATTAGTAAAAGACACCACCACAGAATTGATGAAAGAATTCTCATTCTATTTTTCTACACTCTTCTCCAAACATGCACAACTCAGCTTAACCTTTATAAGGGCACACCTGGACAAAGAATTTAGCTTTCGCTGGATTTTTTTGACCCAGGGACATGGCCTGAGATTGGTATAAAAAAGGGAAGCATATGACACCATGTCCATTTCAGTTGTGGGGGTAAGAAAATTATTATTTTGGGATGAATTTCAACCAGGGGGACCTGGTGACTTTCTCAAAGTAAACGGTAACACTAAAACAAGAAGCTACATTAAGATTAGGAGGAAAAGATCAGGCAGTGTGCCTGATATCTTTTATCTGTGAGGATCCGTGAATTAGTGAAGTCGAACCAGCAAGCCCAAAGGCCGAAGCCCTAACCAGTAGGCCATGGCTGGCCAAGTGTCATTTTAATTAAGTATAAATCATGTACTTACAAATATATTTTTGGATAGGCATATTTACTATGAACAAACCATTTGTAACTGTGTGAACAAATGCTTTACTGATGATAAATTATGTATGAACAATAAATTACTAATGATGAACAAACCATTAACTAATAAGTAACAAAGACTTAATAAATGATGAGTTGTGTGTAGTTATTATAAAGTGTTACCAAAGTCATCTGACTTTGACATGACATTATTGTGTTTTACTGAAAGAAAAAATATTTTCCCCCCAAAAAAGTGGTATTATCTAGATAGATAGATAGATAGATAGATACAGCTACACTTTATTGATCCCCAAGGGGAAATTCAAGAAATCTTGTAGCCCTGGTCCCAGAGTTTAAGAAAAATCATGTTAATGTAACGGAGGCGAACTGAGCTAGCGTGCTAGTTGCCCGTGTAAATCCTCACAGCCCTAACCTTGAGAATGGATTATTCCTACCGCTGAAATCAAGAAGACGCCTATGTAGTCACAAAGCCAGAACTGAGAGACTCAGGAGAAGTTTTTATCCCCAGGCCATCCGAACTCTGAACTCACACTATACTGACTTTGCACACATTCACTCCTCAGCACTCTCAAACATTTCCCAACTCTGAACTCACACTATACTGACTTTGCACTCATTCACTATTGCACTCATGACCCCCCACACACACACACACACACACCCACCTACAAGACTTTTAGCACTTTTACATCCCTCTCCCTATGCTACAGACCTTTTATTTATTTTCTTATTTCATCACACGTCAAAACACACACACACACACACACACACACACACACACACACACACACATATCTGACTTTCTCCAACTTTTGCACACTTTTTAGTTATTATTTTTGATTTCTCCTCCATCTACCCATGTCCTTGATTGCCTAGCCTTTCTTAAGTAAATTTCCCATTGAAATGAATGTGATTTGAATGGATTTAAGAAAGTACACATAATACATTTTGGTCTGTACCATGAAGAGAAAACTAATTCAACTACAGTATATAAACAATATATTTTCTGAAAGCTTAGAGCCTCAGGGTGTGATCTAACATGACATGAAACATGTCCCACCCTCCTCATTAGTGTGCTACCCATAATACATTGGTATTGGTAAATCGGGTATATGGCTGATTTAACCCCTGTATTAGAGTGTACCTTTAAGATTAGCCTGCTCATAATACCCTCACTTAAACAATTCACGGATATGTCTATTTGGGGGTATTGCTGACTTGAAAGACACTCGAAGACCTCCAATCTCTCATCTCTGCAACCTTTTTTTGTCATTTGGGACCCGTCAGAATCCCAGAACCTTGCCGTTTCCTTGGCAACTGACACAGTTTGGCTTCTGAATTCTGGTCTCTATGGAGATATGTGGCACTGACAGTGTCACTGACCCCATGGGATTTGTCTCAGGGCCAGGGGGCGGGGGTTGATGGGGACCAGATCAAAATCATCCACCCTGTGTGCATTTCACCTTTGGTTGTGAAGTAGGCCACAGCCCAGTCATACTGTCATACTTTACTCATTGTAGAGGCACGGTGGAAAGTGTAGTCACAGGTCCAGAGGGTAGATGATCAATCATCAAAACCACGATAGCATCTCAGTGTTGGCATAGATCTGTCATGTGTACAATCTGAAGCTGGACATTGTGCTAGAACAGGCACAAATGAAAGGACCGTAGACGTAAGCAAAGATTACCCTGGTATGCTCTGCACAGCATTTAAATATAGCCATCCCTTCTTCCTGTGGGGATGTGCTAATTAACTAGCATTCTGCAAGATGGCTGTGATCATTTCCACTTTGTCTGCAGGTCTTTGGTGGTAACTGTCAGTGTTAAAGCAGGTGGGGGACCTACATCACAGACCCAGGAGGGACATTTCAAGTTTGGGCTGAGGACACTTTACTTACCTGCATGTTTTTAAGGTTCCCTGGAATCATTTCCAGCGATTGGTAAATACTTACAAGACACAAGTATTAAACTTGGATTTCACAGTCATTCTCTATCTCTTAATGTACAAAGCCTTATTCACATACTGTATGCGTTGATGCGCTCATTGCCTGTGACTAGTCACGTCAACAGTTGAAATTATTTTAACTTTTTCATGCAACGTTTTGCATCACCAGTGGTTATTTTGCCTGTAATCTCATGCGATGCAAACAGGACTTAAGTTTTCATTTCTCTCTTCTTTGTGTCTGATTGTTAAATGCCTTTGGATAGACACATTTGGATTGTGCCAAGCAGAGTAGGACAGAAAACCATCTGCCTGTTCACCACAACAGCTTGGCCAGTGCCTCCCACTAATTTAATTGGACCATTACAAGCTTTATACGTACATCTCTCTCAAGTCTCGCCTTTTCCTACTGCGAAGAGTCCACATAGTTGTTCACCTGCTCATAACATTCATATGTGCACAGTAATCACCATATCAGAACACACAAAAACAAGGCAAGTGTAATTAGAGCAATTGTGCTCATTTTTATGATGTTTGACCTGTGTTGACATGTCGCGTATATTTATGTGAAAGATGCACATTCTCTCAGACATCTTGCATCCTCAGACCTGTTACATAATGACACCATATGCGACAGTCCACAGGTCCGACACGCTTAGTCGTCTTGTTCTCACAGTGCCTGTGACTATTCATGAGTTATTAAACTAGGAGGTACCTTCTGAATATGCAGTGTTAGCTTTTTTGATTGGTGACTTATTAATAAATGCAACCACGATGTGCAAAACAAAACAATTTACATGATATCATCATGGTCATTACTTTAAGTTATTCCCCCTTAGCCGTTTTTCGTGGTTAATTGTGTTTCTGGCAGCTCGAGCTGTCTGCACTGAAGTATGACAGCCCTGAGGGAAATCAAAGAGATTCTCCCCCTGGGTTTTTTATCCCCGGCTGTGGATACAGGGGCCGGCCTCTCTGACCCCTCCGAGAAGATGGGAGGAGGACATCGAGCCGCTTAGACTCTAATTCCGCGCGCTCGCTCACTCGTCTCACCCGCTATCCCTGTGAGGCTCGGTCCTGACTGGCCAGTCAGTGCCTGCGGTTGCACAGCTCAGTGGACACATATAATGACTGCCTGGAGTTTTCCCCCGATCATAGGTGGCACTTACACCAGAACTAACTCTCAATTTCATCACTGTCTCTCTCTCTCCCTTTTTTTTGCTTTATTTTTCTCCCTCTTGTTCTCGTTCCCTCTTTCTCTTGTGTTCTTTGTTCTCTATATACCTCTACAGGTTTTTTTCTCTGTATCTTTTCTTCTGTCTCTCATTCCTTCTCTATCTATAGCCATTAAGCACACTGCAGGTCAAAGCTGACCAGTAAGACTTCCACAATACTCACAACCCTATCCTGTGATGGCTCTAAATGATGTACCTAGCTGCTGCACCCCCACCTCACACACACAAACACACACACACACACACGCACACACACGTTTGGCCTCACCCACATGCAGTAGTCTGAGAGAGCTGGGACACAATGTTACAGTAAAGCAAATGAGTCAAGCTATTAATGGTGACTCCACCGTGCTTCTGACAACAAGGCGGTGCTTCACGGGAGAGGACCACTCATTTAGTAGGAAAAGAGGGATCACTGGAGCAGAGAGACGTTTGGATAACTTAATGTAATGTGAACAAAGTGCCGAAATGACTAACGTTTCAATACATGATTACATTTTCATCAGAATCCTACTATCCCAAATCAGAAAAAGTTCTGTGGGATGTTTTGTAAAATGCAAATGAAAACAGAATGTGATAATCTGCAAATCACGTAAACTCATGTATAGCTGCAAAAAGGACACATTTAATGTATACATACAAAATGTATACATTTTGAATTTGATATCAGCAACATATTTAAAAAAAAGTTGGGACGGGGCCAAGAAAATGCTGGAAGAGTTGTGTAATGATAAAGAAAACAAAAGAAGGAATATTTGACAACTAATTGGGGTAACTGGCAACATGATTGGGTATGAAAAAAAGCATCCCAAAAGGGCAGAGTCTTTTAGAAGTAAAGAGAGGTATTCATCACTCTGTGTAAATCTGTGTGGACAAATGATGAAACAGTATAATTATAATGCTTCTTTACATGATATTACAAAGTATTTGGGGAGTTCATCATCTACAGTACATAATATCATTAAAATATTCAGAGAATCCAGAAAAATCTTTGCAAACAAGGGACAGACCTGAATAACAATATTCGATGGCCGTGGTCTTTTGGACCTCAGATGGCACTGCATTAAAACCAGACCTGTTTCTGCAATGAAAGTCATTGTATGGGCTCATGTAAACCTCCGATAACCATCGTCTATGAGCACAGTTTGATACTCAATTCGCAAATGCTAGTGTAAACTGTATCATGCAAAAGATAGCAAACGAGTGTAAGACTGCAAGACTAGTATTAAGAGGTGATACAGAAATACCACTGTCTTATCTGGGCCTGAGCTGGTTTGAAATGGACTAAAGACTAAAGTTCCTGGTGAGATCAATCAACATTTGCCATTCTTTTTGGAAATCATGGACTCTGAGCTAAAGAGGAGAGGGCCTATCCAACTATCCAACTGCATATAGTGCTCAGCTCAAAACCCAGCAACTATGACTGTGTGGAAGTGCATTAGTGCCTACAGCATCGGTATCTTGCACACCTACAGTACAGCATATGCATCAGCACATTCAATTCTCAATGATGTATGCAGATTTTGAGCAACATATACTGCCATCCAGGCAATGTCTTTTTCAGGGAAGACCATGAATATTTCAAGAGAACAATGCCAAAAATAATTCTGCTCATATTTAAACAGTATTTCTCCACAGGGGAAAAGTCTAAGTGCTGAAATTGCCTGCATCATTAGGTACATCATGGAATGAAAAACACGATTAAGAATACCCCATACTGTTGAGCAACTGAAATCCTATATCGGGCAGGAATGGGACAACATTTCATTCTCAAAACTCAAGCAACTGATCTCCTCAGTTCCTAAACATTTACAGATTGTTGTTAAATGAAGAGGTGAAGCAGCACAGTGGTAAACATGTTGCTTGCATCAAATTCAAAATGAACACATATTTTCCATGAAGTAGTCAAAATTGATATGTTGTTTATGTCCTTTTTGCAGCTAAATTTAGGTTTATGAGATTTGAATATTATCACATTCTGTTTTTATTTGCATTTTACACAATGTCCCAACTTTTTCTGATTTCGGGCTGTACATCGAAAAGTCATTTCTGCACCTTGCTCACATGAAATTAAGCAATCCAGACACCTATGTGCCCCAGTGACTCCCGTACGTTGTAATGTCACTGAGGGCTATGGGCTCTGGGTGTTCTTCACCCGCTCTAGAGTCAATGTTCCTGCTAGTTCCCTCAAGTTATTGTCTACAGCTTCAAGAGAGTTTTGAGTGACAGGTGGTGACACAGGTGTTTTCACTTCAGAAAAGACAGACAGACAGACAGACAGGTGATGAAGCTGATGGCATGGGGTTTGTAGGGAGGTATAGGGGAAGAATGAGACTGAATAATGGCAGACAGTTTAGTTGGAGTGATCAAAGACTACCTTGTGACTGTATTTGTCGGTTACTCCACCGACTCAGCGGCAACTGAGCTCTTGTTTCATACATTACCTCAGCGTATCCATGGTTACAAAGGATGAAATACAGGTGAAAATACAGGGGTGAGCTCATGTAGGTGCATTGTGGGAAGGGACTAACTTATTGTGCTTAACCATTCTGACTCTTAAAAAGAAAGTTTTAAATATGTCATGAATAAAAAGGTGATTTTTAAAGGAGTGTTTAAATGTTCATGCTCAGCTCTGACATGCAACCCTGCCACTCGGCTCACTCAAGCCTCCATCTCTTTAGAGAGGCTAATCAAACTTAATGGCCGGACCAAGAGGATTTAGAGCCAGGTTGTTTAACAGGCAGCCCTGGACGTGCTGAAATGAGGCCAGCCGCAAATTGGTTGACTGCAGCTTTACAGTGTGTGCATGTGTGCGTGTGTGAGTGTGTGTGCGTGTGTGTGTGCATGCGTGCCTGCGTGCATGCGTGTTTGTGCCTGTGTGTGTGTCTGCGTGTGTGTGTGTGCCTGTGTGTGTGTCTGCGTGTGTGTGTGTGCCTATATGTGCGTGTGTTTGTGCCTGTGTGTGTATGTATGTTTGTGCGTGCTTGTGCCCATGTGTGTATATTCGTGCTTGTACCCATGTTTGTGTGTGTGTGTGTGTGTGTGTGTGTGTGTGTGGTGGTTCTGAGTGAAGCTAATTTGTCTGATTGTCTCATTTCACAGACTTTCACCAGGCCCATTGCATCTCTATCTATTTTCCCCCAAAACAGCCTCATCTATATAAACATCATTCCCCACGCAGTGGTGTGGGCTTGCTATGCTTAGAAGCTTTTAATCCCATTTGTACCCGCAGGCTTTCAGCATCTCCTTTTGAGATACATTAGACTTAAATTCAAACGACACTGTAAGTACTGCTGTTTTAGGCATGTCAGAAAAGGTTGTGGTGGGCTATGGTGGTGCGTACCAGTAAAATTGCACTCGCATCTCTCATTTCCCATCACCTTGCCCACACAACCACAACCACACATGCTCTCACTCTCTCTCTTTCTTTCTCTCTCTCTCTCTCTCTCTCTCTCACACACACACACACACACACACACACAGAGAGAATGAGACAGAGAGAGAGAGACTACACCCTCCCTTCTTGAAACACTACCCAACATATCAAAATTCAACACACACGATAATTCTTCCTACAGTGCAACAATTAAGCCCTCAAATTGCCTCAGGGTCTCTCCAACTTTATTCGAAGACCTTCAGTGCGCATTACTGTGATTAGTCGGCCCATTTGTGAGGTTTTGTAATATTACAGTGAGTGCTGGAGCTGAGCTGAGCTGGACTGGGCTGGACTGTACTGTGGAGAATAAGGAGCTTCTGCATTAACCACGGCCCATTAGAGCTCAGTGGCCTAGCAGAGTTAGGGGACCATCCTGATAACTCCCCCTGGGATAGATGGATGGATGGATGGATGGTAGATAGACAGATACAGTAGGCCTAGATAGATAGATAGATAGATAGATAGATATTGTAGATAGAAGGAGGAATACAGAATGAAAAATAGGATAGGATACATAATTGGAAATAGATGAAGTGTCCAGGAAAAGCAGAAATTTGCCTTGTCCAAAAACAGCAATGTCAGCAGGTTTTGGAACACCAAGCAAGAATGTCCTTGTACTTGTCACAAGGTAAAAACTCCATCTCAGTCCGATGTTATTGAATTCCCACTGGGAATCTGTCAGATCAGTTCCTCTGATGGAACATTATCTCCATCTGCGACGTTGCATCCCGAAAAACAAAACTGCATTTGTCACAGGCTAAAAAACCCGATCCTGCCACCCAAGCACGGCACAGCTGTGTTCTGACAATCACACACCCGGAGTCAGTTTAATTTGATTCCGGGGAGTGACGGGTAAATGTTCGCCACCATCAGCTCCGTGACAAGGCGGTGAGCCAGAGACAGCCCCTTGACTCGATCACCCTCTGAGCGCTCATTTGTCTGGGTCTGGGCTTTCAACAGCTGTTTGTCCCCCCGCCTCATCTGTCATGTCCCGACCTCTTTCTATCTATCAGTGACACCGCAACGAAAGGCGCACTCTTGCAGGGCATGCACCTAAGAGGAAGTGACATTAAGAGTGGCGCCTGCTGGGATTGATTCCACTTGCAGATGGCTGGTGGTACTTGTCCTGAAATGTATTGTAGGCTATGAGTCACAATCTATGTCAACGTTCTCTTTTAAACTCTTCTGTAAGCAGTTTGTAGATAAATCATTTACAACTACACTTTGTAACGACTAGATCTACCTGATATTATCTGTCACACTTCAGTGGTTCAGCGACCATCCTGCAAAAATAAAAATAAATAAATAAAATAATGCTTTCCAAGTGCGTCATTGCAAACAGTGTCACCAAAATGCACCAGTAAAAGCATACTAGTATGCTTTTTATTCATGCCGACTGTGCTTATGTTAGTGTTAGCATGGTTTTTAAGCATACTTTTTGATATTCTCATTTCCAGCAGACTCGCACTCTGTTCCAATGCATCTACCTCTGTCATGAGGGACTAAATTCTGAATGGTTGGGATGTGTGACCACTGTGGGGCATTGGCAAGAATGCAAAGATATTGGATTCAAGGAATTTTATTATTCCAGAATTGTTGAATAAGCGTTTGTGTGTGGTTCTACAAAGAAACAGAAATAATCACGTCTTACATAATATTCAAATATACACGTAATTACCATTACTAACATAATAACATATACTAGTAGCTAGTAGCATATAGCTAGTACTACTAACAGTTAAGGCACATGTAGCATCATGAACCTCTTAACATTTACATATACGTATAGACTGAAACCAAAAAATATACATAACAGAAATTCACTTACTGGTTTATGAACACACACAAGGTATGATAGGGGATGGATGGCAATGGATGATAGATATACAGGATGGATGCACTTATCATCCCTACACTACCGTCAGATCCATCAGTAATGGCTCCTATCACATCAAAATCTCACTAACTACTAACATTGAACACAGGGGGCGCTAACAAGCCACATTTCAATATCACCCCAACCCTAAGTCCTTCATCACAACCTCTGTACTAGCAAATTTTAGTGCATTCTTCACTGCCGACAGAAGTGTGCGGATTCAAACAGCAAACGAGTGCAAGACTCTTTGCTGGGACTTTACGGTAAAGTGTTTCATGCTAGTAGGAGGAGAGCCATGCTGTGGGAAAGCTGTCTGAACCCCCAATAGGTTTCCCACATGCGGTTTTGTGAGGCTGCCTTCATCATTTGAATAACAATTTTTCACAGCATTTATCATTTATACCATTGTTTTGATTTACATAATGTAGTTATTGCATGAATTATCTAGGATTTAATGTTTCAAATTGGCATTATCTTCTGCCAGTGAAATCTACATTTTATACCATCTGTTCCAATAAAAGGCTGTGTTTAAATGTCCCATTTGCTCTAAAGATGGTATCTATACAGACTTGCTAACTACTCTTCAGATTGCCGTCAGCTTGGCAGCCTCAGGCCAGAAAGTCCAATCATCTTGTCCACAATGTATGTACAAATACATATTAAGAGACCACTGAAATTTGAATATGACCGTCAACTTGACCTAATAGAGCAAGACATCACATGATCTGAGGATGACTCCCCACTGGTTAACTTCAAGTGAACTTGACTGAAAGAGACTGAAAGAAACTATTGTACTCACACACTTTGATGTTTCAAAAGTTGCTTTTAAGAGAAATACAAATCATTATCATTATCATTATGAGTATTATTATAATTACAATCTATTTTAAGATCAAAGAGGTCACAGATTAATTTCTGCAGTGTGTCAGTGCCAAATTAGTCTGGATATCTGCCACCTCAGAGGCAAACCCAGTGCAGAGAGTTACAGCCTTTTCCCCTCTGCCTCTGTCGCCAGTTTGCACAAATAACAAGAGAGATTCTTGGCAAGTAGCTATATACCCTTTCAATAATGAAAACAAAAACAATGCTTGAACGTTCTATTTGGGCCCCAATCTACTTCCTCTGCATTAAGACAACATATGGAATGTTAAAAAGGAAGTCTTGTGGGGCCAACTATGATGCTGATAATGGAACTCTCTTGAAAGGGTCCATACTCAGTGTAGAGCTCTTTCCAATGCCCTCCCAATTTACATGTACATCCCCTGATGCTCCTCTTCTGGGAGGATTGTCTGGTACAAATCGTCTCAGTCAGGTTGAAATATCTGTGAGACATGACCATCTGTTTGCTATTGGAAGAAATGTATGACAGAAATGTAAACAAGCCCAGTTTTAGTCAAAGTGAAATATTCATGCACCAAACTATGTATCCAATATGTACACAGTGAATGTTGGCATTTAAGGTAGTGACATTGGCATTTATTGGCTTAAATGGCATTTAAAGGTAGTTTCATTTATAATGACATTGGTCTTTGACTCATTATTGTCTGATGATGAAATATTAATGTACATTAGTCATGATCATTATAACCCTGCATTTTAATTGTTTGTTTTTTTCTTATCCCACAAGCAATTCAGCAATTCATTATGGTGGAATCTGTTTCAGGAGCCTTGAAGTTGTAATGTTTATAAATGTGCAGTTGGGTGTTTACTGAAGAGAATTAGTTACAGTGGAAGACTTCACATTAACCGTGACATTCGTCTAGAAAAAATGGCAGAGGCGATCATTTCCTCCCTTTAGTATTCTCCAAAGGCATAATTTATGTAATCCTATGCATTCGATTAATGTATATTTCAGCTAATGCAGAAAGAGAGAGAGATAGCGCTTAGAGATCTCGGTACACATTAACTCAAAGTGCACACTACTTGGACATTTAGAAGTAAAAACAATGTCTTTTAAAAACATTCAGAAGTCGCTGAAGTTGTTCGCAAGGTCAGTGGAGACATACAACCTTTTTTTTGGCTTAAATGATGAAAATACAGTATAATCTATAAATTGTCTTAGAAAACTGTACAAGACTTGACATTGTTTGGTAACACTTTACTTGACAGTATCGACATGAAGAGTGACACATAAACCCTAACCCTAACCCTAATCCTAACCTCTAACCCTAATCCTAACCCTAAACTTAACCCTAACCCTAAACCTAACCCTAACCGTAATCCTAATCCTAATTTGTTATGACAAAAACCGAATGTCAATTAATAACAGAAGCGTTATGTCATAAACGTTTATGACTTGTTTATGACATATTCATAACAGTGGTATGTCACTCTTATGTCGATACTGTCAAGTAAGTGTAACCGATTGTTTTCTACATTGTTTGGCTTTTATCAGTTTGATTAAAGTTATAGCAATGAAGGCAGACAAACACAGAACTTTTGTTTAAATAGTTCTAATGATACTCTGTGGCCTTTCTCTTTCTGTTAATCTCTCCTGTTAACCCGTCATCTTTTCCAGGGGTCTGTTCTGACTGCTCATCTTTTCATCCACTGAGGTCCGAAACTGGCCGGTATTTATAGCTGGTGCCTGCTTTAAAGGCTGCCTTCACACATGGCCACTTCATTTGGAAGGGCGCTTGGGACGGACAGTGTTGATGTAATGAGGGACCCTATCCAAAGGAAATCTCGGCCCTTGATCTACCCTGACAGGAGAAATCAAAACACTTGCTCTCTCTCTCTCTCTCTCTCTCTCTCTCTCTCTCTGTCTCCCTCTTTCTCTCTCTCTCTCCTCATGTCAATTTCACTGTACATCCATCTCACTCTTTCCACATTTCTCCCTTTAGGTTTCTCTCTCTCTTTCTCTTCTTCATCTTTTTCAACCCATCTCTTCAAATTTCTCTCTGCCGATATCTGTCTCTCTCTCACTCTCCACATATGCTCTCTAAATCCCACCCCCACTCCCTCTCTCTGACCTCTCCTCTGCCTCTCTCTCCCAAGACACTGTGGTAGGATAATGGTCATCATGAAAGCTAAACCTCAACCCAACATTGTTGTCATAACTGAGGCCAGAGTTTGGACAACTGTCCTAAGAAGTTTTCAAGTGAATTACAAAATTCGCAAGCCACAGTGGCATTCATCATTGCAAGCGAAACCGTGTGGTAATCCTGGTGTGCCTCCTCTAAATGAGATAAGATCAAATCAAACTCAAACTGTCTTTGACACAAATATGGAAAGAAGGTGTCTGAAAGACATCTGGCCCTGGTCTAGCTGGATATAGCTCATACTTCTGGTTATAGGAACTACATCAAGTCAAGTTTATTTATATAGCAAAATAAACTTCCTGCAATAGAAATGGTACTGACAGTAGTTTTGAGAACATGCCGGGACCCAGTAAGCCTACAGTATGACATTCTCTATTACTGTATTGACAAGTAATAGAAGACAAGTGCATCAAGCTTACAGGGTAAACAGGTCAAATCTCCTACCTGTACCACAACAACCTCAGATTTCCCCTGTGGATCAGATTTCACCAAAACTTACAGTAAAACTGTCACTTCTAAATATCAAATCTCTTTCAAACAAATCATTCTTAATTAATGATCTGACTTGCACACACAACCTTGATTTTTTACTTAACTTAGGTGTCTCGGGTACGCTGGCGATTACACTGCTCCATCAGGCATCTTTGTCTTGTGTGTCAATTGTTATGTTGTAAATTTGTTTGTTTGTCTTGATGTTGTGGGAACGCTGGCGACTACGCCGCTCCGTCCGGCATCTTTTGTCTTTTTGTTATGTGTCTTGTTTGTGGAGCGCTTTGTGTTGCACTTTGTGCATGTTAAATGCGCTATAAAAATAAAATTGACTTGAAAAATAAATTGACTTAAGTGAGACATGGTAGATCAAGCAAACAGTGCTACTACCCTCATCGAATCAGCTGCCCCAAATTTCAGTTTTTTGAGTGCTACCAGAGCAAATAAAAGAGGCGAGGGATAGCCACATTTTTCAAAACGTCTTTTCAGTCCAATCAGTCATCATTCGGTGACTACATCATTTGAATACCTGTGTACACGCATTAAGTCTTCTCCTCAGATTGTATTACTGACTATTTACAGGCCTCCAAAACATTCAGCTAAAGTCTTTCTTGAAGAGCTACTGTAGGTGAACTTCTGTCAGTCATTTGCATAGTTTGCCTGTGTTATATCAGGGGATCTAAACTTGCATGTGGATAATCCAGAAAACAATTATGCTAAGGAATTAATTACACTAAGCAATAATTTCTTCCTAACACAGCATGTACAGGGGCCAACACACTCTCTTGGCCATACCCTCGACATTGTTATCACAAAGGGTCTCAATGTCTCTACAACTGTTAAAGACCTGGCCTTAACAGGTGAGCAACTATGCTTTTGGGAAACGCACCCCAGACTAGAAACCTAGGTTGGATTCACAGGCATAGTTATCAACTGGCCTCAACACCGAGGTCCTTGACCTGTGGTGTTCCCCAGGGGTCAATCTTAGGGCCACTATTATTCAACCTCTATATGTTCCACTTGGACAAATCATCAAAAATAATTTGCTTTCATATCATTGCTATGCAGATGACACAAATTGACTTAACTCTGTCGCCAGACGACTATTAATAACCTTAAATCTCTTTGTCAGTGTATTGAACAAATCAACAACTGGATGTCTCAAAATGTTCTTCAGCTGAACAAAGAAAAAACTGAGTAATTATATTTATATTTTGTAAAAAGGAGGAACGACTTACCATAGGGTTGCCACTCTCCTTTAAACAAAAGGGTTGAAAGCAAAGGATGTTAAAAATCTTGGTGTATTAATTGACAGTGATCTAAATTTCAACAGCCACATGAAAGCAATAACTAAATCAGCTTTTTGCCACCTCAAAAATATTGGCAAATTTAGAGGGCTGATGTCAAAACATGATTTAGAAAAACTCATTCATGCATTTATCTCCAGCAGGGTTGATTACTGCAATAGGCTTTTCATAGGCCTTTTTAATAAAATAATAAAATAATTGATAAAACGACTATCAAACAGCTTCAGGTGATACAAAATGCAGCAGCTAGGGTTCTCACAAAAGCTAAAAGAACTGACCACATTACTCCAATTCTTAAGTCCCTGCACTGGCTTCCAGTAAGTCACAAAATACATTTTAAAGCACTACTGCTTGTTTATAAATAAAAAAAATTGAGGAGGACCTTAATACCTATCTAATAGAACCTAATAGAAAAACCTGTTAGCAAAAACTGCTGTTAGAACTGAACATGGTGACTTGAGTTGACAAAGGGGTAATTCAATGTGCTTTGCATAAACAATAGCAGAAAAATAGTAACTTAAAGAAATAATTGATTCAAAACAAAGGAATAGCTCTTGGTGGTGTGAACTAACCCGAAGAGAACATGAAGTTTACTTGAATACCAAAAAGGTATTGTTTCAGTGGCAATTATGCATATTAAACCTGACTTGGGAGGTAACAAATTGCTAAGGTGAAGGTAAGGATAAAAGCACCTGTAAAATCTCCAAAAAGCGGAACAAGACACTTTGTAGCTACTGTTTTTGATATTTTTTGAAGCATTTTTTTTATAAACCTCTAATTCATTTTGTTGATCATTAATTAATTTCCATGAATGGACATTCAACGTATATGATATATTGAATGTCCATTTAATGCAATAAATATATGATGTTTACAATCAGTGGTTAGAGAACTAGTTTACCACCCAAACGTTGCTGTTTCAAGACAACTTTTGAGAGCTAGATAATGACCAGGCTGGATGTCCAGGCTGGACCCTGTGTCAGCTGGAGGCGTTGTTGGCTGATGTTTGTCTTCCCCAAGGGCCTGAAACATTTTGAGACACTTACAAAAAATAACTGTAGCATAGCTATCATACAGTTTTTTCTGAAGGGCTCGTCCCTGATGTTTTGATAAGCGGCCGCCCCAGCATGCGTCTGGGCATCTCGTCCTGGGAGGATCAAGACCATCTGTTCCTCAGATCTTAAAATAGCCACTACCAAACTTGTGAACTGTCAAAGTTCTCTCTCTCTCTCTCTCTCTCTCTCTCTCTCTCTCTCTCTCTCTCTATATATATATATATATATATATATATATATATATATATATACATATATATATATATATATATATATATATATATATGAAAACTTTGGTTCCAAAATGGTTAATGCTATAAATCCATTTTTGAAAACATTAATAAGGCATGTTATTTAATTGCAGTTCTGTTGTTTTGATTGAGTAAAGATCAATTAAATATTAAAAATACCCAATTACATTTCCACTGAAATGACTTGGAAAACAAAATAAAAAAAAATGATTTATGGAAATTCATTAAAATGGAGGATATAGCATTTTGAAACCAAACTCTTCATATGTGTGTGTGTGTGTGTGTGTGTGTGTGTGTTTCACAACACAATGGGTTTAGTGCAACCGGCACTTTTGAACACCTCAAAGCCAATGATTTTGGCTCTCTGCTTGTCATCATGATCTGATGTTCATTTTGAATTAATGGAACTGGATGACTAGAGAGGTATAAGGACAAATCCTTTTGTGTCGCTGGATGCTGGATTGCTGCTACTTGGCTGAAATGGTCACTTTGTGCAGGCAAGGATAGATGGAGAGAGTGAGGGAGGAGAGTGAAAGGAGTGGAGGGCAGGAGCCTAAAATAAGAGATTTGTTCATCTCTGACGTCAGCACCGGTTCCCTGATTTGCCACCACTGAGGGCTGAGCTGTCAGGTGCAATCATTTCGAGAAAGAGAGAGGGAGGACGGGAGAGAAAATGAGGGGTGGAAAGAGTGAAGAAGAAAGGGACAGGAAGAGGGAGTCTGACGTCTACCCATTATGCTTGACCTAATGCTTTATTTCATCTTTTGTGTAGGTGATATGGGTGAGATATGTGAGTTTGAGTGTGTGTGTACATATAATTTTTAAGTTCAGTTTTGTCATGTGTTGTTGTTATTGGTAGTTTTGCTCAGTGTATCTAAAATAACCATGCTTATAAGCTTTTGGGAGTAAGTAAACTGAGTTGAGAAAAGAGTGAGTGAAAAGAAGACAGATAAGGGGGAGAGATTGAGGAAGACAGAGAGGAGAGGTGACAGACAAGAAATATGAAGGGAAATCAAAGTTAGGAGAAAGAGAACAAGAAAGCCAAAGCAAATGAAAAAGAGAAGCGAATGCATGCTCTTGTAAATGTGTGTGTGTGTGTGTGTGTGTGTGTGTGTGTGTGTGTGTGTGTGTGTGTGTGTGTGTGCATGTCAGTGTGTGTGTATGTGTCTGTGTATGTGTGCGTGCATGTGTGTGAATGTGTGTGTGTGTGCAAAGATGTGCGTGAGTCTCTGTGCAGGTGTAAGTGCCCTTTCTCACTTACTGTGGCTTGTTAACTGGGCCAAGCTGCGGATGAGTGGACACAGACACACATCCTTTTCACCCCTGTCTCCAAAAAGAGACACATTTGACTTGACTTGTGCCATCAACTCCTCACGTCACCACAAAATCAGCGCACAAGCTTCTCTCCACACAGACACACACGCGCACACACACACACACAAGCTGACTCTCCCATTCTTTGCTGTGCTTGCACTGTAAATTCATAAGGCTTGATACTGCTAAGCCCGGGGGCATGGCTGTCTTTTTTTCAGCTGACTCACAGAAAGGCTCAAAAAAGACCTAAAAATATGCTGTGTCATTATGGAGGACCATAACAGCAGACACGCTTGTGTAAAGCTTTCTTTTCTTTTTTTTTTTTTTTTTTTTTGCTCCATCAAATCGCACAACTATGGATGATTTCTCTCACTTACTTGTCCTATTTTCTTTGTCTCTCTCTCTCTCTCTTTCTCTTCACACACGCTCTCGAGTGCAGGGAAGCGGAAGATGGCACCACTGTAAAGTGTTTACGAAATGGGTCAGTAAGAGGAAGAGTTGCAGCCATTCACTTTAACACTGTAAGCATTTTTCTCCAGTGACTGTTAACTTCAGCCAGTGGGGTTGCCTTGGGATGGAGTGCAATGAGGTCCTGTTTCCATGAACTTGGATAACCCCATGGTCAACGTAAATGACAATGAGCACTCATATAAGAATAGTCACAATCATCAATTGTGAAAAATGTCATACACACACACAAAACAATGCTCTATAAAGGGTCTAACGTTGCAAGTGTCATTATTGGGTTGAAATATCAATAAGATGAATACTACATGTGTCTTACAGTGACTGTAAGATGGCCACACTGATGCTGGGTCAGCGATGTCAACATCATCGATGTCAACATTCATTCCCAATACCCACAAGTCTTAACTTTCCTTGGATGTCTTGTTACTCTGTATTCCTCTAAAAAGTGCTCAGATGTCTTGTCGGACAACTTTTGTCCCATTTAAAGTTCTCCAGTGTGGCTGAGCATTGGCAGATTCATGGGACCTTCACCTTTGCGTCGCTCCCACTACTGTTTACCTGCTTCGACAGAAACAGCTCCGTGTTTGTGATCTTGTTCACCCAACCAAACAACAAGCACTTGCCCCTGGTCCATAACTCCTTAAGATGGATGCCTTGCATAAGGCTTGTTGAAGTGGAAAAAAAAAAGAGTTGACTCACAAAAAGCTGAGCGGTCAACACAGCTCGTCCTTGTTCGCCTCCGTTTGCTCTATACTTTTGACAACATGCAGATAACCCCGTAGAAAAGGACCTTGCATTTACCGTTCTTTCTTGTTCCTCATGACTCAC
The DNA here is from genome assembly GCF_017589495.1 of Alosa alosa. Lineage (NCBI taxonomy): Eukaryota > Metazoa > Chordata > Actinopteri > Clupeiformes > Clupeidae > Alosa > Alosa alosa. The sequence goes on from NC_063196.1 coordinate 10,249,415, forward strand.
CAAACTAGTTATATTTGATAGCTTTTAATGATCTGGCACAGGCCTGTTGAGGACATCGATAGTCTAACTGCTGACAAATTTTACAAAGCCAGTCTTTCGGACCTACATATATAGAAACTTAACAAGGAGGGGGAGTTAAGCCAGTGTCTTTTCCAGCCGATGCAATTTTAATGGCGCCGCACAATTAGACAAGCCACTCTTATACTCTCTTTCTCCCTCAGGCTTAATCAATGTTTCAAGGACGTTGTGAAACCAATCGTCCACAATCTCAGTGCCATCCGCGGACTTAAACCAAATAGCTCATCGTGAGGGAAGTGTGCTCATTAGTCTGCAGTGCCTAAAGGGGGTACTAAGGGAGGCTGGGGTAGTTTTGGAGAGAGGGATCTGAGCTCCTTAGCTGCTACAGTATAAACGATTAGGTTCAATAAATAGATCGACTTGTCAAGGTTTTGGCTGATATTTTTTTAGCTTAAATCTGACGATGAGTGTTCATTTTTGCCCTATTATACAGCTGAACCTGTTGAACTGGACAAATGGTCTATCTGTCTCTGACAGAAATTAAGGATGTGCGCTTGAGCTGGCAACATCTTTGTCAAGGCAGTTCTGCAGAACTGATTTTCCCAGTTTCTGTTTGACACAGATATTAGTGCACCTCTTACATGTGGAAAACATAACATGGGTCAAATTGGGAATGTTTGTCATCTTAAGAACAGCATACATGTAAAATATTCTACACATGAGATACACAGCACTCTTTGTATTGTAATTGCTCTTTTATAATTCTTATTTTTCAAATTCGTTTGAACGTAACATTTTAATAATTGGTCATATTAACCATATCACCATCACTTGTTGCAGTAGACATCATCAACTTATACTGTCAACAAATGAGGTATGAGGTTAATGAATCACAAATGGGCCCCATATAAATACACAAAGACGTATAACTTTGTTAATATTCTCATTCTGTGTAGGTCACCGTCCTTCTCAAACCCCACACAAGGTCCCCCAGCACACCTGTTTGTTCATTCCCTTTGACCGTTGCATCACAGACTCTGGCGCCAAATGCCTCCCCTTAACCCCCACAGCTGGTTCAATTAAAAAAAACCGACGTCTTCTTTAGCTGCGTCAGAAACCATATGAATTATGCACATCCCTGAGGCCTGGGTGAGCGAGGACCTGGGAGGAAGACTCAGAGGAGGGTTGGAGTCGCAGCCAAAGCCGGAGCTGTGGGCGTTTATTATGCATGAGGCCGACAAAACAACGCTGTGTGCTTTGGGCCGTGCCTCGCAGTCGTCTTTGGCTTTGATGAGACACCTCGGCTGGGCCTATTGAATGGAATATTTAATAGATATCATCATGATGTTAGTTTAATGTTGACGACTGCCTAGCCACCCCCCTAGCGACTCGTAGAAAAGCTACAAAGCGGCAGTGAGGCAAAGAATAGAAGGAAAAGAAGAAATAGAGAAAAGGCAGTAAAAGCAAAAAAAGACATCGTTTTGGTAAAAAATTGAATTGTGTTTCTCACACTGAAATAAACAAGAGCATTGTGTCATTCTGGGTAATTTTATAGACCTTTTTTGCATTTGGATGTTGGACTGAAAGCATAAGACACCAGGGTTTAAACCTTGGCTTAATGTAAGGCCCAAGCGAGATGTTGGGGTGAGATTCATCACTGGATAAAACCCAGACTCTAGCCGACACATTTTATTTTGATTTCCCCACCGAACGTCAGGGGTTTGTGCTGGGCGGGAAGCTCAAAGACAGCTTGACAAAACGATAAAAAAAAGCACAGCAGAAGCCTACACCTCCGCCTCGTTTGCATCTAAATTATTGTTGTAGCACTGCTAAATTAAATCGCTGAAGGATTTACACTAGGCACTGTGTCTTTGTTGTGCAACTGCCAAGAGGAAAACTGTCCTCAACTGCTCTAACCTCTGTCTTTTCACTACACATTTCTAGCTTCTAATTTGAAGTAGACCAAACAATTTATTGATAATTGATAAGATTTTCTTGAGCTAATTGATCTATTACTTGTCAACATTTAAGTTAATTGCCAACTATTCTGGTAAGTGATTAATCAGTTTGTGCCATTTAACTTCATCTGGTATGGGCCATTTCTAGCCTCTGACATTGCACTGTAAATACTTCAGAGGGCATTGGTCACACCTATTTTGGCCTTCCGTCAAATGCTTGACCTCTTTGAATATTGTTTTTTTCTTTCTACCGGGTTACAAACATCTTTGAACTGACCTCAGCCCTCTGGTTCACTCGAGAAACAGAACTTAGCCCTAACACCAGGTTATGTGAAGCTGTGTGTAAATAGATAAGTAGATGTGTAAGTAGATCAAAATAGAAGTAAAGATGAGTAGTTTACACAATTATTTGTAAAGGTATGTCCATACGTTTTGCAAAATGGCCTATGGAGACTCCCCATTGGACTTTTGGTTACTCAAAATGCATACTGACAATAAAAGGCTTACTGTATGAACCCCTTGGTGTAGAAGCATAATCATGGTCTCAAATTAAAGGTAACACTCTGAACTTTCTTGTTGGTATTTGGATTGTATATCAAGGGTTCTGATATTTTTTGTTGGTTCAATGGATGTGTAATGTATAAGATGGACTATACATCTGCACAACTTAAACTGGATAAAACAACATGAATATTTCTGTGGATTCTTGTGGATATTTCAAGACCCAATATGCTGCATTTACACATTGGTAAGGATATACACAATGGCTAGAAGGTAGGGAAGCATCAAAGGAAGGGAAGGAGGGCATTTTTGATTCAATTTAATTGAGACATAGTAAGATTAATTTGACAATGTAAAGGACTACACAGATTGTACATGAAAAATGTTGTAATGTATGGATTCCCAAGAGTCCACACTTTCAAATGGTGTATAATATTACTATGATACATAGCAATATGTTACATAATATCATATGATTTAGAATGTTGGGGAGGAGGGGGGGGGGGGTGGGGGGTGGGCAGTACACTGTCTCATAACAGGTGGTAAATAATACCCTTAAACATTTTCTGATTGCAGTTTCTTAAATGTGATTATTTTCCCATTTACTCACTCCTCTATGACCACAAACTAAATGTATTTGAGGAAATAATCTTGAGCTTTGAAAAACACTTGTCAACAGTTCTTTTTACAATTTTCTGACATTGCATCAATCAAACCACTAATCAATTGACTAATCGACTATGAAAATAATTATCAATTGCAGCGGTACTGCTTTTTTGTTTCTGAGAGGATCATCAGTTTTCCTTCCCTACGGGAAGTGTGTAAGCACATAACGTGTTGATCAACAGTTTCACACATCCAGGATCGTGCTGACAAACTGCTTGAGACCAAACATCCGCGATCCGATTGTGGTGTTAAATATTTAGCAGATGCCGACCCTTATGCACTCAGGGGAGCTGATGTAGAGAGAGCCCACCCAGTAACAGTGTCTCTGGGCAGAATGGGACACACACACACACACACACTGTTACGACCCTGTGGGTCTTTATTATTTGTGTTTGTTACTTCTGTTGTGTGTTCTTCCAGGCAGATTGGCGCAGCTGAGGGGTAGTGTGAAACCCTATGACGCCCGGCCCTTTAAAAGGGGCTGACGTCATTGAGCTCTCTCTCTTGCTCTCGCTTGCTAGCTGTGGGGATCGTTGGTTGCCACCGTCGCTGCCGCACATCGCTGCCGCACATCGCTGCCACTAGGGCCAGCCTCGGGCCTTGCCCGTGCAACTTGCCGTCATCTCTCTCACTCCCTGGGGTGAGAGACCAGGAGTGAGCGCCTGGCCGCCGAGGCCTGGTTTTTCTTAGTTTAGACATTTTTCCATACTGGTTTTTTTTGTATTAATAAATACACCATTTTATTTTGTGTCTGCCCATTTTTGTTATATCCCACAAGCCCTAGACCGGGATGTAACAACACACACACACACACACATGTATAATATCATTCCTCCTCATCTTTGAATCCTCTGTCAATACACTGACAGAGCCATAGCATACATTTGTCACAACAGATTAAACAGTGTCTCTGGGCTACCTGTCAAATCTATTGGACCAATCTATTGAAGCTCAGTAGACTTCCTCTCTCACTGTGTCTATATCTCCCTCTCTTTCTCTCTCTGTCTCCCCCTTGATAATCATTTATGTGAAACCTACATCATTACACTTATACCATGTCAGAAACTTGTCATATAGATGACCTATAACAGAGAAATGCTCCCATTATCTGTTACCATCATTAACTGTTATGACTTAGATGTATTTAGATGTGTTCTGCCATGACACCTGAATTGAATGTGACAGAGGTGCAGGCTGGTCTGACACCTACAATTAGCAGTGCTGTGGCGGTATGAGCATCATTAATGCTCTTCTGAGGAAGACTATTATCGTGACAAATGAGAAGATATAATACCTGTCATAACATATTTATGACCTGGTTATGTCATTCTGGCGATCAAGTGTGAATATAAAACATTATCAGTTTTTCACTTTTTGTTTTTCACCATGAAATAGCAGAGCTACTGTCACCAGCCCACCTGTGTGTGCAAGTCTCTTTTCTTTCTTCTCCTCTCTCTGTCTTTCTTTCTCTTTTTCTCCCCCTCCTTTCAGAGACAGGGCACTGTATATGCCAACTGGTTTCCCTGGCAACTAAGCAGTGGGTGCCAGGCAATAAATGTGGATTTTCAAAAAAAAATAAATAAAGGGGGGAGCTTTCATGGCTTCTCGTTTGCTGAATGGTTACACTGTAGATGATGCCTTTGGAGCGTGAAGCATGAGATTTCAAGAAGAAAGCTATTTTTGAGTTGAAAAAAAAAAAGTCAGAAGCATCCTTAAAGCTTGACAGTTGATCAGAATGCTTGATGGAAGTGGAGGACAAATGTCAGGTTTCAGGATTGGTCTTTCTTTTTTGCTAGTTTTTTAAGAAGACTGAGGACAGATCTCTTTCCATTTTGCTTTGCTAAAGAGGGGAGATTGTCACTGTAATATGGGTTGCTCTCATGTCCATGTGGTTTGCTGATGTTTTGAGAATGTAAGAATCTAAAAGTACAGGAAAACATTCCCAAACCCAACCAGAGTCTTTCTTAACTGTGGTCTAAGTGGTTTCAGCTGGAGAAAAAAAGATGAATTAAATATTGAGTGTGAGAGAGGTTGCACGAGAGAGAGAGAAAGAGAGACAGAGAGAGAGACAGAGTGGGAGTGAGAGATACAGTATGTTTTAAGCGTTGGTGCATTTGATGCAACAGATATCTACCACAAACTGCATGATTAAATAGTGTTGCTAAATAAAGCGCAACTTCACTGAAGGAAAACACCCACTTAAACTCAACAGACATATTTTTGTGAAAATAACATTCAAAAATGCCTCCTCCTCCTCCATTAAAAAAAAAGCCCATTTAACCCAACTTCTCAACAAAAAAAAGGTCTGCCAGAGGAACAAAGCGTGGGCTTGGGAAACACGTTCTCCATCATCTTCCACGTGGTGGGCGGATTTTACATGACTGCAGTTCTGCCACACTCGTCTGTAGACTGATGGAGGAAGCGATTCAAGAGGGAAGGGGTTGCCAAGGGGCCCATAGAGACCAAATTTAAGGTATGATTTGATAGGAGCCACAGGCTGTGGGTGCCAGTGTGCATGTTTGGGGGTTGGGCGGTATTATTGATGGTGGTTGACTTGACAAATATATTTTTGTGTGTATCTGAAGCAAATCTGGTGAGTGCCTGATGCATTTCTGGGATCAAGTTTCAAATTTCTGGGAAATTTTTGGTGTGAGGAGCCAGAGGGGCCATTAGTTGCACAGCTAGCTGTTAAACACACTCAATATACAGTAACAACAATGCATAGAGCACATCCGCTCCAAAACAATAAATTAACCTTCAAACCAGAAACACATAAAATATCCAGCCAGTGAGATAACTGAATGTTGTTCAGGAAGGCAATAGCTGGGGGAACAAGTCATTAAGTCTGGTGTGCATCTGCCATATCTGATGTGTATCTGGTGAGTATTTGGTAAATATCTGTTGTGTATCCGGTGAGTATTTGGCAGATATCTAAGTATAAGTATAAGTACAGTATATATACTCTTTTGATCCCGTGAGGGAAATTTGGTCTCTGCATTTATCCCAATCCGTGAATTAGTGAAACACACTCAGCACACAGTGAACACACAGTGAGGTGAAGCACACACTAATCCCGGCACAGTGAGCTGCCTGCAACAACAGCGGCGCTCGGGGAGCAGTGAGGGGTTAGGTGCCTTGCTCAAGGGCACTTCAGCCGGCAACCCTCCAGTTACAAGCCTGAAGCGCTAAATAGTATTTAGCAGATACCTGGTGTGTGTCTGTTTAGTATTTGGCAGATATCTGGTGAGTACACTCTTATAATGAATGTGTTGTCCCTATCTGGACACAGAGATGTGTTAAACGCAAGCTGTGTTATTTTCAACACATATTGTGTAACAAATAAAAAAGGAAACAACACAACCTGTGTTGTCCCTATCTGACACAGAGATGTGTTAAAAGCATCACAAGTTGTGTTGTTTTCAACACATTTGTTTTAAGAGTGTACAGTATCTGGTGAGTATTTGGCAGATATCTGATGCCTATCCAGTGAGTATTTTGCAGATGTCTGGTGTATCCGGTGTATTTGGTAGATATCAGGTGTGTATCTGTGTGATCTCCACTCAGACTGGTCCTCATGTTGCTCCAGTGCCCACTACAATCTGCCATTGAAGAGTAGATGAGTTATTATGGCTTTCCTGCCCTATGGTGAGTGACTCCACTTTGCAGTGTCATAACCCTCTTGCTGCAGGTGTTAGAGCCTGATATGACCACAGCATAAACACACAATAAGGTCAAAAGCTAATGTCAGCAGAGCTAATGCTACTTCATGCAAAACACCCCTTTAGCATATGCCCCCACGTAAAGCTTAAAATTAATTAACTATTTTTGGAATTAATTGACCTGTTTTTTGTCAGTAAGTGGGCAACTGCTGGTTTGGAAAAACATGCTAATTAGTGTCATGCAAAACACTCAAAAAGTACAGAGGAAAATCTGTACAAGGAGGTTCAAGTGTGTCTATTTACATTGCATTAACGTGGAGTTAAAAGCAGAGGCTTTTAAACATGAACACTTGACATAGCAGCTATTTGTTATGTGACGCATATCACTATATATCAACACTTGTTTTTCCCATGGCTTTGACACATTGACCCCCTATGAATAGTATGGACCGATTGTAAAGAATTTACATTTGAAACTCCATATTCATGATTATGATGATGATGAGGAGAAGGGTCTTCATCATCATCATCATCATCATCATCATCATTATCATCACTATCCCTTTCAGTAATTCAATCATCATCACCGTCATTGATATTTATCACCAATACAATTATGACTATTGTCTCCACTTATATAAAAGTTATTATCACCACAATTACCTTTACAATTACCTTTTGTTTAAAAGTTATCATCACCACAATTACCTTTACAATTACCTTTTGTTTAACCACCTCAGATGGCTTTGACATCACCATCGACGTCACCATTTCTCTCACCTCCAAGAGCTCCAGTGGGAGCCTGAACAACAACAACAAAATCCCCAATTCTCCATTTGCCCAAACCACAGAGGGAGACTATTGTTGGGCGGACGGCGAGATCAATATATTGCCCTCCGCCATTTTTAAAGAGGTCAATTCAGATGAAACATTAATGGGGTGTAATTGGAAAAGGCGGAGGCTACTTAAGAAGTGAATTGAACCAATTTTGTGGCACGGACACCCCCCAACCACATGCCTGACAGCCAACATACGCTTGGGGAAAGGTCAGAGAACTCTGCTGTGCAAGCAATTGGGAGGGGGCATGTGTGTGTGTTTGTGTGTGTGTGTGTGTGAGCATGGTGTGAGCATATGTATGTGTATGTGTCTTGTGACAGCATAAGTGTGTGTGTGTGTTTGTGTGTGTGTGTGTTTGCACTTACTGTGCGGAAGTATGGATGGGGTGAAGATGAAAGGACAAGGGCAGGGATGAGTGGACATAGAGATGGATAGAAGAGGAGAGGGAGAGGAGACGGGGGCTGAGAAATGTATCAGGTGAATGGTGTGAAGCAGACGGCGCTGCTGCTTGGCTCCCTGCCACTCTGAGTGCACTCCAGATACTACCTGCTGATTCACAGCCTCACCGAGATCTTACCCCACACCGGAGAAAGGGTGGTGGTGGTGGTGGGGGGACAAAGGACATGGAGAGAAAGGGGGATAAGGAGACAGATTAGAGAGCAGGGGGAAGGGGAGGGAGAATGAGAGAAATGAAACAATGAAGAGGAGGAGAGGAGGAGCAGGAGGAGGAGAGGAGGAGGAGGAGGAGGAAGATGCTGAGGAAATAAAAACAGTTAGCATGTGTGTTCACTGGTACACATATCATAACTTGTATTGTTCAGCAGGGAAAACTTACCACTATGAATGCCTGCAGCCCTGCAATGATTAAACTCCTGTTTAGAGGAACAACCTATCTGGGCACGGTTAGAGTGATGCAAGAAAGAAATTTTGTGTTGTGGCGAAGTTGTCAGGGTATCTATGCTGATACATACACTAAGGAACCGCTCTGATTCTCCCCCCAAAACCCCCTTCCCTTCAAACACACACACACACATACACACACACGTACAACGCCTACAGACCATCATTATCATGCTGAAGTAAGATTCAATACGGAGAGACCCCTCCACAGGGACCTACTGGGACTATTGTCTCAGAGGAGAGCTTTAATCTCACCGGTGAAAAGGGAGAAGATTGCCTAAGAACAATGCAGACTCAGGGATGAAGAAGAGGAGAATTGATAGGGAGCGTTGAAAGAAGGTGTGACGTGTTGCGGTGTGGTACGGTGTGGCGTGGGCCCAAGCCATGGATCAGACCAACTTGCTGCGGCGGCGTCAGTGGTGTGACTCAGACTGCGGTGCCGACTAATTCCGTCGACGGAGGTCTCATCATCCCTGGCCCTGGGAGACCCAGTTGGGGCTCTTCAGAGCGCGCACGTGCGAGAGAGAGAGACAGAGAGAGAGAGAGAGAGAGAGAGAGAGGCGCTCCAGCGTGGGTGTATAAGGAGAAACACTGGGCCCAATGGGGCAAGAGAATGAGAACAGCAGTCTGTAGGTGGCAGCCGTGTGAGGTACTCTATAGACAGGCAAAGACACCATAGTATACGGCTAAACATGTGAGTGTAGATTGTAGGGTTATATCAATGATTTAAAGAAGCGATTTGTAGGATTGTTACCGAACGTTCTGTAGGCCAAAATCAAAACACTGGTGAACGTTCTCAAGACTACCAGACGCGAGCCTCTTCTGTGTTGCCAGATGTAATTATGACGTTTGTTGACCTGCAGCTGCTTTTACGTTTTTCCAACCATGACCCAGCTACACATTACGGAAACAGTGAAAACAAAAAATACCTCTCTAACCAACGTAACATATTTAGCTGAAGTTAGCGATGCAGATGAAGTTTAGCCTAGGCTACCTGTCGTGGAGAAATATGGCCAGCTCTGCGTCAGACTTGATATTCTTCGTTTGACGAAGACGTCGCCATATCAGGAAGCTCCTCGATGTCCACTTAATTTGTTTCTTGTTTTAATTTTGGAAATTTGCCTGCCTCTCGTAGGCGTTCATGACTACAGCTGACAGCAAGTTGACAGTTGGCCTTTGCTAATTTGGCAACACAAATTGGAGGACACGCCAGCCCATTATTAATACGCTATTCTAGAATTAATCGTTCAAAACTTAAACGAAAATTCCAAGAGATTCCGCCCCGTAACTCATTTTTTTTCATGGGTTTTACGGGGTTTTACAGGTTATAGTAATGTTGTCAAATAAGCCATTACTTCAATTACTTGTGTTTCCTTACTCTCTGACAACATATGGTGATCATTTTTGGAATGGTTACCATTTATTTTCCATTATTTCCTACATACTGGTCCTTTAACCTAAATATATTTTTGATATAAATCGACAACTAATTTAATAGCAGTGCCTTTCCTCAAAGGTTATGTTGAGTTCTTCACAAAAATCAGTTTTATAATTTACTGTATTTTTGCTTCTTGCACTTGTTAAGTTGAGAACAGTAACAGTCTAAGATCTTTTTTTTTATTTGGTCACAATTCTCATAGTGTGTTAAAAAGATTTAAATAAAACAAAGGGCATAATTTACACTGCAAATGAAGCTCTCATACTGTGTGAATATGTAATCTAGCATTAGCCTAAATCTTAAAATCTAATTCTTCAGCAATCTGTAACTTTGTTGTATACATCATACATCCAAAAGTAAAACTGTCTTTACAACAGCTGATGCACCTCTCTTTGTTGCTTTGCCTCTCAAATGGATGACCACCTTCACGTGTTTACAGACCTACCACAAGGCCTCATTTAGAACAGGAAAACCGCACACATCAATGTCAAATACACACAGCCTTGTCAAACGCATCACTGAAACACCCGTGACAGCTTCATCTGCCACTCATAAACATCCCCTGGAACCCAGCGAGCAGAAGCTCTCGCCTTCGGTCATCACAACTCTCAAGACAAAAACTCTCCCTCCCCTCCGCCCTCCTCTCTTGCACCTCTACAGTTCACCTCTCACACTCCCACGTCTGTGAGAGCTGTCACAGCCTAATTCCTCCAGACAGCCATCCATCAGGACAAATTAGTCCAAACACGTCGGAGTGGTCCCAGTCGACTGCACAGGCGAAGGCCTGTTGGGCTCCCCTCCTCCTTGCCTGGAAGAGAGAGTGTAGCCACTATAGGAATCAGAGGAGGATGTGGATGTGGCCGCAGAGTAGCGTATCGTAGAAGTGGTCAGTGAGATCGGAGCGACGTTTGGACATGAGAGAACATTGAAGCCCTGAGGACAGGGCCATGTTTAGTGTGTGGGTGAATGCCTCCTTGATTTTTCACTGTGGATATTAAGGGCTGTCTGTATCTCTCTCTCTCTCTCTCTTTCTCTCTCTCCTACCTTCTCTCTCTTTCTCTCTCTTCTACCTTCTCATTACATAAGAATTGCGATCATCAAACCCAAAACAATGTATAGCCTACATTATGTAATACATCTGATCCGTAAAGCATCCTGGGGTACCTTGAAAGGCACTAAATAAATGTGATGTATTATAATTATTATCACAAGTAGTAGTAACATTTCAGTCCTCCAGCCTGACCATTCTCTGTTCTCCACTCCTTTCCTGTGATGCTCCCCTTATCAGGATAATGCATCTTTCCCCAGCATTTGTCAGTGCATTGAGATTCCACTCTGTGATGGACCAATTTAGGGAAAGTGCACATTGCTGTTATGCTTCCTAGTTTCCCTGGAGCAGTGAGTGGACCGCTTTGTCAATCAGAATCATACAGAGCTTTGCAAAGAGTTCTTAACAATCAGATGAAAGTCCAAATCTGCCCCCCTCTCTCTTTCTTTGGCATCTACTGTGACTGAATGGCTACAGTTGTCACTTATATCACTCTACAAAATCCTTTTTCTTCTTTTCCTAATACTGCTAGCACTAACAGTGGAACTTCTATGCATAGACTTTAATTTTATAGTGTTTGGGGGACGTTAAAACTAAGAAAAGAAAATGAAACAAATTAACACAATAAACAATCCAATTAAAATAGCTCCAAGTAGGCTACAGAATGTAATTGCTGCAATATTGAACATTGAGTCCTGAGATTAATTTAAAACGGTTTAAGCGCCTAATGAAATAATCTGAAAATATATGGGATGCTGACCTATTGTCATTCCTGTACATCTGAGCCCTACCTGATTGTGGTTGCTTGAGTAACAGGGAGGAGTGAACAACACAACACTGCTTACTGTATACGGTAACATGCTTCTCCCCCTGCTGGTCAAGCTATGTTACTGCACTTTGGACCCATCAAAGCCCCTGGGGGCTATGGACACGGTAGATATTGATTCCATAAATGAGAGGATTAAATGTTCTCCAGATATCTTAAGGGAAGACAAAGTTCAGTCAGCAAGTCTTCCCCATAAATGGTGGTATAAGAGAGAGAGAGAGAGAAAGAGAGAGAGAGAGAGATAGAGAATATGTTTCACTCGTCACTCACCCTCTGTGTCCCTTGTGTGTGTGTATGTGTCTGACTGTTGATATGTGTGTGTGTTTCCCCCCCTCTCTACGTGTGTGTGTGTGTGTGTATGCGTGTGTGTGTGTGTGTGTGTGTGTGTGTGTGTGTGTGTGTGTATACTCCTCTGTGCAACCACCCGCTCTGACACCCATGTGGGGGAGGAGGAGGCGAAGCGTGTTGCCTCATCAGTGCTGTAATGACGTCTAATTTAATTACACGGCCTGTGCATTAGGACTCCACCACTCTTAACGATGCATGGCCCCCAGTCACAATATAAATAACGTCACCAAACCAACAGCACTGATAAGCAGCAGTGTGCACAGCAGAGACCTCAGCTATCTACAGGTGAGATACTAACGTCAGCCCCTTCCCACGCACCGTCTTTGAATTTTATGGCGGGGGCGTGAAATAGCCTCGATTAAGCTTCCTGGATGGAAGTGTGATTAGAAGAGATAATTAAAAGGAGGCTCGACAGTGGGACACGGTATACACAAGGGAATCCTCCAGGCTGGGCTAGCATTGAACAGGACACTTTTATTATTCCATTTTTTATTTTTATTTAAATCTTACACAGTACACAATCTCACGGTATACAATACTGTAGGGGAGTCTGTGGTCCATCAGGCAGCAGAAGGCCTAGCTGACCTAACTGGACAGAGGCCCTGATGAATGGAAGGCGGTAGAGTTTTAAGTTTTAGATTGAATTTGAAATAGAGTGGGATATTTTTGGGTGCAGTCTTTGAAAGTGATATTTGGATATTTGGCTTTCCCTAAAGGGTCAGATTCCTGCACTGGACACCAAAGTTACCTAGTGCAATACCAGTTATTACAGGCAATCAGTGGCAATGACAGAAATGACTCTCTCCCTGTTATATAAAATGTGTCCAAAAGGGACATGTGCACATTTTTTTTTCTTTTCAAATTCTGGTGTGCACCAGAAACGTTTGCATGCTCTCCAGACCGTCCCTGTGCTCCCCACAAATTCTAATGCCCCTAAGAGGAAATAGTCAATTAATTTTGTTGGTTCCTGTTGCACACCAGATACTGTAGTTTCTCGTTCCCACCATAAACCTTCTGGTGCACACCAGAATGTAGATGTATTTGCACATGTCCTTTTATGGGGCTCAATAATTTGAAACCCTTTATTTAAGGTAAATAAACTTCATAATGTTGCTGTATAGGGTCCCATGATATGTCTGCTTCATACTGCTGCAAGCCTGAACATAGACAATAGTGCAGGGCCTCTCACAAACTTGCTATGTAAATGGTACTGGGTAAAGATCACACCATATTGTGAAATATCAGGACATTGGGAGTCATAAACTGCTCTCAATGTAGTTTGTGGCAATGTGGTTATCACAGAACAAAGACCTCTTTTATTATTACTATTCTTTCTATTCTATACACTCTTTTATTTCTTAAAAAAATAAATTACTGTGTATGAAAAGCCTTTCATTAGGAAACTTGATAGTTAGGCCTATTCAAATACATAATGCCCCACCTTGATTAGAACCTTGTTATGGGAGAATTTTATTACATTGTGTAAAAATGACTATCGGCCAATATTAGTTATCAGTTTTTGATAAACTCAAATATTGAAATCGGCTTCAAAATCCCAAATTGGTCAGACTCTATAGGAGATGGAGACAAATTGTCATACACACACACACATGCACACACACACATCCACACGCAGACACACACGCATGCACACACACACACACACACATCCACACACACAAAGGCACACACACACACACTCACACGCACGCACAGGCTCGCACATACAAGCATACACAAAAGTTGCAAGAGTAGGGGATGGAGTAGGAGATGGAGATGATTTATTTTCGCAGAGAGGATGTACAGGACTGAGCGGCGGTCATATTTTATACCGCTATGCAGAGATGGGAAGTAACGAAGTACAAATACTTCGTTACTGTACTCAAGTAGATTTTTCAGATATTTTTACTTTACTTTACTATTTATTTTTGAGGCGACTTTTTACTTTTACTCCTTACATTTAAACACGAATATCGGTACTTTCTACTCCTTATATTTTACAAAACTGGCTCGTTACTTTAGTTTCAAATAATTTCAGCCTACCATTATTATTTTTCGCGTCATCAATAGCGGATCGGAATATAGGCTACGTTGCACTTGACGCACCACTACAAGATGACTTGATTTGGGCGGCATTCATTCGCGGCAAATCATTGCAGCTTGATGGCAGTAACGTTAACGTTAGCACATAGTAGGATGTCTCAATTCAATTTAGTCAATAGCCTAATGCCCTCCTCCTCTCCTTTGGTGCTTCCCTAACTTCTAGCTGCAGTGTAGCCTATATCCATAGCAATAAGTAGGCTAGATGCAGCCTTGGGTCTTGAACAGGGATGTAGACTGGTGGAGGCCGCTAAACGCAAGCAGACTAAACGCAGTTTACCCATCACTGAAATATCAGAAATAGTTTCTCCACCCTTTTATTAGAGTTTATCCACCTCTCAAAAGAGTTTATTCACCAATTACAACTGTTAGCATTTAAAAATCACACTGTATTATCCACAATAACAATATGTACACTCATCAACACTCTGTGAACCACTTAATGCCACTTTGTTGTGTATTGTTATAAACATTTGACAATAACTGCAAATTAACCGCGAATTACCTTACCTCAAAACAAAAGATAAAATTAACAACATAACCTAACCTCACTCCCTAACTAACCAAAAATAGAAGAAAATAAGGTTAAATGAAAATGGCACCCAGCCTCCCTATAAAGCCTCTCAGAAAGATTTAAGACTATAAACCATAAACATAAAAGTTGGTCAGACAAATCAAATGGACAATACATCCATGGATGTAAAGTGTAACAATTAAGGTAATAAACAAACCAAAATATGTCTTTGGACGTAAAAAAATGCATATAATGATTCTAACACAAATACACAATATTTACTATGTATGATTGATCCTGCCATGTGTGCATTATTATTCATCCTTATATATCCTTAGTGTCCCAGAAGAAACTGATGCAAATACAGTATTTTAGTGTTTATGATCACACATTCACTTGTAAAAAAGTTTGATATTCAGAGAGAATGTCAAAACTATTCCAGTCCACAACACAAATTCGTCCAGTGCCCTTTGCTTAAAGGGATTTTTTTCCTACGTTGTAGCCTCAATTACATATACCCATGGTATCCCCCTAGATTTGTGTTCAGATGCTTCTCAACTTCAATTATGGAATCTCCACTTAGAGCAGTTGTGCTTTTTCCAGCACAGACCTGGCATCCTTTTCCATTTCCTTGAGACCTTTGTTGAGCAGATAGTGCATGATAGGCACAGATATGGCTCCAGCTGGTAGCTGTCCGAGTGGGACTGCACCGCTCATGAGCCCCTTGAGAGTGATGATGGAGGCCATTGAAGGCGTTGCGAGCAAAGACTTCATCGTGCCATGTGTGACTCCATCTTTAAACCTTGATTTAATTTCAGCTTTTAAGTCCATCACGTTCAGTTGCACTCTTGTTGCAACCCTCTGTAAAGAGCTATCCTCGAGCCCAAAAGATCTGAAAACACTTTCTAGAAATGACAAGGTGATTCCATAATCACATGCCACTGTAAGACCTGGGACAGGAACTACAGCTATTGCACCTGAGCCAAAGGCTGTGAGCCAGATCATCTTCTGTAGATGCCTCTTCTTCCTCTGCAATACCTCTAAGGAGTAGACTGGTAGAGAAAGGACAAGGGCATGTTGCTTTGTTTCTGGGAGTTCTTTCTCCAGGGTGTCAATCAACTTGTTGAAATCATAATCACTGAAATTAAAGGAGGATATCAGAAAAACCTTTGGGTTTCCAACATCTTTCAAGTTCTTCTCACAGTCCTTTCTGATCTTAGATAACATAATTTCCTTGTTGAAGTCTCTTCTTTTTTCTTCTGCTTTGATGTCATTGTCGATCTTTGAACGAATGAAATAAAACAGTAGTTTCTTCTTCTTGATTGCTTTGGCCAGGCTAATGTCATTCTCTTTGAATCTCTCTGAAGTGAGGATAATAAAAAAGTCGTAGCGTTCAAAATGGACATCAGATAGATACGTCTTTGCTTTGAATTTGGGAGTGCCGATACCTGGCAGATCCCATATGGTGACATTTGGCATTGTGGGATGTGTGAATGGTGTCGGCGCCTGCGTTGTCTCCGTCACTCCTGTTTCAGCTGCTCCCTCATCATCGTTACTCAGACCCCGTATGGCGTTCACAAAGGAGGATTTTCCTGCTCCTGAATTTCCAGTTACACCTATGTTGAGAGTCACATGATCCAAAGTCTTAAAGTTTTCTTTAATCTTCTTTACTGCAGCATCTGATGAAGACTTTTTGAATTCTTTCAGAAATTTTTGAGTTTCTTTATCATCACTAAACCATTCAGCACCTCCATCGCCATAGATTTCAAGAATCTCAGTTTCGGGCTCTGCCACACTTAAATCTCCTGACATGGTGGCTCTGAAAACATATTGAGAATTATGATCAGGCATGTTTTAGCTTAGATGTTATTTTATACTGTGGAATTAATACAACAAAATGTTAGAAAGGATACTTTACTTAAGGTGATGCTTGCTTGCCCTTAACCTGATTATACCAGCTGGACTACTCTGAAAGAAATGGGAATACTGTTGAATGTGTAGCAGGATGGACAGATTAGCACCAAGCACAGCAATGGCAATTAGCTTGTTCTCCTTGCCCTTGATATGTAAATCAGGTTTATAGGAATTTGGTCTCTGCATTTATCCCTTCCGCGAATTACTGTAACACAGAGACTGTCTGTCTGTCTGTGTCTCTGCCCACATGTGCTGGTCTATGCCCTCTACAGTCTTGGCAACATTCCAGTGACTACTGGTTCGGGTGGCTCCAGTTTCTTCCCGTTTGACTTGCTGTTATCTGCTGGCATTCCTGTATGTGTTTGTGTATCAGTTCAGGTCTTTTGTTTACCAATGGCTTGTTGGGTGTTTGTGTGTACAGTACTTTGGTTTGTGTCCTTGTATTTGTTATATTTGTGTGTTTGTGTTGGGCTGTCCATTTGGGGGATCTCTCTTTAGTGGTTGCTACTCTCCTCCTTGTGTGCTGTGCGCTTAGTGTGGTACTACTGTTAACCCATCCCTTTTGGTCGTGTTGGTGTGGAGCACTTTTGATTGCCCTCTTTTGGGGTGCAGCACCCGTTAGCAGAGTTACCTGCCAAGTCACAGCCTAATGTCTAGTGTCCTGACTTCTGTGTGTCCATGTACATGATGTCATTGTATCTGTTATTTAACAAACAATAGACAACCACATCTGCCTTTCAGTCAAGGAATCTGTATGACCTACTGGTTCTAAGGGATGTCTCCTCTAATACCTGGGGTGGAATAGTCAATGGCAAATTCCCTGCAATGCCACACATGTATTGTAAAATCTGCACCAATTACTGCCCCTATCGTTCGAAAATTCTAAAACAACGATGTTATTTAATACTTCAAAATAACATTTGATAAATTAACCTTACATTTTTCAGTAGCCATGTGTGTAGATTTGAACAAAATCTGGTTTGAGTGTGGGATACAACTGCCTGAAATATCCAATTTTGTATACCACACTCAAAGTTTAGTGCTGGGCTGGTGGGTGCCTACTTCCGCCCTTTCACACGGCACATCAACGGTTAGACCAAGAATTCTTGTCGTAAATCAAAATTCCACTGGAGCTCCAAGCGGATTTGTACACGCAGCCTTACAACACTGTTTACAGCTCTTCGAGTCACGGTAAAATGTAATTTTTGGTACATAGATAATTTAGATACACTTATGGTGTGGGTGATTGCGTTTCTTTAGGAATCCGCCGTCTTGGTTTGTATAGAAATGAATATTAAGCTATCAGGAGAAATATTCTTTGGTCAATTAAATATTTTTTTGGAACGCTGCGGCACGCCTAGTCTACAACCAATCCAAAAGGGCACATGTTACCCCGCTGCTCATCCAGCTACACTGGCTACCTATGGTGGTCCGCATCAAATTCAAGGCTCTAACGCTTGCCTACAAAGTAGTCTCCGGTTCTGCTCCCACCAACTTGAATGTCCTCATACAGACATACGCTACCTCCAGACCGTTGCGCTCCTCAGACGAACGATGTCTAGCTCTACCACCGGTACGCTCATGCCAATCCAAACTTTTCTCATCTGTTGTTCCTCGTTGGTGGAACACCCTGCCAGTTCCTACAAGGGAAGGGACATCCCTCTCCATTTTCAAAAAAACTCCTGAAGACTCAGCTCTTTAGAGAACATCTCCTTCAACATAGGCAACATAGCACTTACAACAAGTCTTGCTGATCCTAGCACTTACCTCTTGAACTGACACTCAACTGTTTAAAAACAGCACTCACTGATGCACTTATTCTTGCTGTACTCTACCGTTTGTCCTAAAATTGTTGAGAGAATTGCTTTAAAACTTAAACTGTTTACCATGTTGTTAGTCGCTTTGGATAAAAATGCGTCAGCCAAATGTAATGTAATGGTCACCGCTATTCTGAGATTTACGGCTCCCATTGACTTCCATTCAACACATCAATTCAATAATGTGCTCAAACTAACACCACTGACTTATGCCAGCAACCATTTCACTTTGACAATAAACTACATTTTGGTATAAGATATACTACAGATATATACAGCAAGAATAACAAGCAATAACCTGAATACTTTGGTTTTCAATAGATCATTAACAGATCATTATATGACCAACATGTACAGGCTTACCTTGTGAGAAACGCATCAACAAGCATCTGCTCACCTACCAAATTAACTTGTTCTTTTTATCAGATATCTTTAACTGGGGGTGGAGTCACTGAATATCCTGTGGTTTTGTGTGATATGCTGTAGATTGCCTACTGATATCATGTGTATGCTATTTCAGACATCCCAAATCTCCCGGAAGTTCCGTGAGTCTCCCGCATATTAACAGCGGCTCCCTGACGCCCGCAAATTAGATAAAATCTCCCGGAATCTAGAGCGAGCGATCAAGAGCGTGCACGCGAGACCAAGACTTCAAATCGCGAGTGCATCTGAGTGACAGGGGGGAGAGAGAGGGGTGGTGCGTGTGTGCCTGAGCACATCCAAGACAGCGAGCATCCTGATTGGCCTGTTTTGCTAAATCAACCAATCAGTTTTCAGTGTAGGTGGGCTTTTTATCTCTTTTCTCCTTAATCAGTTCAGTGTATCTAGGAACAGGAGACAGTGCCCCCCAAAAAAGGAAAATGTAAGACCCATTTCAAAGTGTACCCTGGTCTCATAAGAGTAAAAAATAATGATAGGCCTAGTCTTGCACGCTGCACTGTTTGTAACAGTGACTTTAGCATTGCCCATGGCAGGTAAAATAATTGCAAAAGACATGTTGAGGTGAGTTTAACTAGTGCCAATTCATGTGCATATTATTCTATATTCAGGCCTATACATGGCTAATTGCCATGAAAAAAAACAAACTACCAAAATGTACATATTTTATTTTCACAATTTCTATCTTCATTATTTGGTGTACTGACATTGAACAAAAATATTAATCTGTATTTCAGTATCTAAATAGGCCTAGGCTAAAGTTTTTGTTTTTTTTTCCCTGAAATGACTTTTTGCAGGTTGGGATGTCTGCTATTTCTATTTTAATTTATTATAGCAACTCTTTTTTCTAAAGGCAAATTAATTTAGTTAGAATTAAGGCAATGCTCATGGCTCAAGTCATGGTATCAAATAAAAAATGTTGCTCAACTGGATATTCTGCAGAAATACCCTGTTTCCTGACAGTGATGCTTGAATCTAGTTTCCTGGAAACTTTTTAGATTAGATTACATTGAACTTTATTGTCATTGTGCAGAGTACAAGTGCAAAGACAACAACATGCAATTTGCGTCTAACCAGAAGTGCAAAAGGGGGGGGGGGGATATGTCCGCCTCCTTGTTGTCCCTGTCAAGGTTGCCATGGTCATGGCGGTCATCAACAAGCACAGGCGCAAGGAGGCATAGGGTGGGGGTGAAGCTGGGGGCTTAATTGGTTGGTTGTCACCGGGATGCAGAGCTAGAGTTCAGAAGGGTGACCACCGCCGGAAAGAAGCTTCCTCTGAACCGCTGGTTCGGGTGCGTAGAGACCTGTAATGCCGGAGGGAAGTGGGGTGAACCGTCTCTGGTTGGGGTGAGAACAGTCTTTCATGATGCTGCGCGCCATACACAAGCGTCTCTTGCCCTGAATGGCCTTGATGGAGGGGAGTAAGGAACTGGTGATGTATTGGGCAGTTTTCACCACCCTCTAAAGTGCTTTTTGGTCATAGGCAGAGCAGTTGCCATACCAAACTGTGACACAGTTGGTGAGGATGCTCTCGATGGTGCAGCGGTAGAAGTTCACCAAGATCTAGGGAGACAGGTGGACCTAGTCTCCTCAGAAAGAAGAGTAAGTAAGTAAGTAAGTAAGTAAGTAAGTCTTTATTGTCTCTCTCAAGAGAGAAATTAGCTATGGGCAAACAGAGAGCATCAGCGACACATACATAAAAAAATACAAGCAACAAAAAACAAGACATGTATCATTTTGTATAAACAAACTATACATAGAACATGGAACACATGGCATTACCCAAGCACACACACACACGCCACCCCTCCTCCCCCACCCACACAGACACAAACACATGCAGCTCATCCAATAAATAGTATAAACCATGCTGGTGACTCTTCTTGATCAGGGTAGAGGTGCTGAGGGTCCAAGAGAGGTCCTCAGAGAAACTTGAAGCTGGTGACACACTCCGCCTCAGTTCCGTTGATGAGAATGTGTGTGTGTGTGTGCTAGCTTTAGACTTCCTGAAGTCCACAATGAGCTCTTTGGTCTTCTTGGTGTTGAGAGCCAGGTTGTTGTCAGTGCACCACGATGTTAGGTGCTGGACCTCTTCCCTGTAGGCCGTCTCATCGTTGTTGCTGATGAGACCAATCATCGATCATCCTCCTGGACCAAGACAGCTCCAGCACCCTCCAGACTAGCATCGACAAAGAGTTTAAATGGACAATCAAAATGTGGTGCTGCCAAAACTGGTGCATCACAAAGGAGCCTCTTCACCTGTTGGAAAGCAACATGACAAGCAGGAGACCAGGCAAACTTTTCCAATTCAATTCAATTCAATTCAAAAAACTTTATTTATCCCCGAGGGGCAATTTTCTCTATGCAGGCATAGTGACATATAAGACATAACACAACATATAAGACATAACACAACATATAAGACAGGACAGACAAAGAAAGAATAGGACAGACAGGAGTGTAAGGGGGGGGTTAGTCCCAGGAGATGGAGGAGGAGGGGGCTTGGATTCAAGTTCAAAAGGAGAATAGCCTCAAAAGTAAAGGTGGCCTTTCTCCTGATAGTCCTAGCCAGAGGATAGAGCAGACGCCTGCCAGAGAGCAGCCATTCAAAAACTCTGTGTAGGACATGAGTAGAGTCTTCTAGGATGCAGTTGGCTTTCCTTAATGTTGCCTTGTCGTGCAGTGATGTCAGAGACTGAAGAGGGTGGCCAATGATTTTAGAACATGTGTTCACAATGCTCTGGAGGTGTTTCTTATTTTTGACTGAGATGGAGTAAAACCAGCATACAGATGAAAAGGTCAGTACACTTTCAATAAAGGAGGTGTAAAAAATGCTAAGAATCTTCCTGTTCACTCCAAAGGAGTAAAGCTTCCTCAAGAAATACTGCCTCTGTTGACATTTGTTCATAATCACCTCTGTATTGGAGTCAAAATGCAGTTTGTCATCAATGATAGTGCCCAGGTATTTATATTCATGTACAACTTCCACTGGTTCCCCATGGATTGTAGTTGCAGTCCTGCTTCCTCCACGCTTTGTGAAGTCAATGAACATCTTCCTTTTCCCTCAGATCAATAAGAGGGGCTTCAACAGAAAGTTTCTACAAAAACTCCTGTAGTAGCCCACCAGGCCAAGGAAATGCATCAACTCTTTTTTAGTTGTTGGTGCAGGAAACTGCTCAACAACTCGAACCTTAGCATTAACAGGGTGAACCTGCCCCTGCCCCACCATGCGGCCAGGGTAGGTCACAGTTGCCCTCACAAACTCACACTTTGAGAGGTTGACTGTGAGCCTCGCCTCTACCAAACGAGTGAAAAGTTCCCGCATCCGCTGAATATGAACATCCCAGGTATCTGAACACAGCACCACATCATCTAAATACACAGTGCAGCCCTCCATGTCACCGACAATACGATTCATAAGTGACTGGAATATTGCCGGTTCATTCCGAAGACCAAATGGCATAACTGAGTAAGAATACAACCCCTTAGGTGTTATAAAGGCAGCAATCTCCCGAGTACGGTCTGACAAAGGCACTTGCCAAACCCCTTTTAAAAAAAATTAGCTTACTGACAAATTTCGCAGAGCCCATCTGATCTATACAATCTTCCATTCTTGGAAGAGGGAACAGATCGGCTTGGTGATGGCATTGACATTGCAAAAATCAGTACAAAAGCGTAGCATGCCATCCGCTTTTGGAACCAGCAAACAAGGAGACGCCCAGCTAGAGGAACTAGGTTCAGCTATACCATTCTCAAGCATGTATGCAATTTCACCGTCTAGACACTTAAGTTTACCCAATAGAACCTTTGCTTTATCGGCTTAGCAAGGAAAAGCTATGTATCAGATCCATTAACTCAGCAGAACGGGACGTGGGCAAATGTGCTAGCAACTCACCAAGATTAGAGAGAGCCTCAGAGTATTTTAAACGGCCAAGCAGAAGCGCCTGATCAGTCCTCCTGCTCCTCAGGGCGAGCGGTAAACAAATCAGCCGGCCCAGCTACACAAGCTGCTTGCAGGACATCACCTACTTGAGAATCACAAGGTGACAAACAGGTGTAATATGGTTTTAATAAATTAACATGCCAGAGCTGTGTGCTCTTCCTACGCCCAGGTGTAGTGATTAGGTCATTTTGTTCAGTCACCTGTTTCACCACAGAGTACAGCCCCGAAAACTTGGCCTGAAACAGAGACAGAAGGGTGGGAAACAAAGCCAATACCTGATCTCCTGGAACAAACACCTTATGCTCAGTGTGTTGATCATACCATGACTTCATTTTTTGTTGCACCATGCCCAATTTTTTCTTTCGCCAAGGTATCTGCCAAATAAAGACGATGCCTAAACCCATTAACAAAATCAACCAAATTCTTTGGAGGCATTTCCTCCCTCCAAGCATCTGTCAGGACCGCCAATGGACCCCGCACAAGGTAATTTGGGCTAAACCCTAAGCTCTCTCACCTCCCTAGCTGCAAGCATTACTCAGGGTAAACCCTCTTCCCAGTCTTTACCAAATTCTGTACAGCAGGGGTTTTCAACCAGTGGTCCGCGGCCCACTTGTGGTCCGTGAGGACATTGCTGGTGGTCCGTGACCATGGATTCAGTAATGTAGTTTCAATGTGGGAATCAGTATTTTTATTCAGTGGTGGTCCTGGGGTTAAGTAATTAGTCAGAATACTGGTCCCTGGTTCACAATCAGTTGAAAACCCCTGCTGTGCAGTATTTTGGTGAAAACTCTCCAATGCCCCTTGACTTTGGGCATGGTACGCTGAAGCTTGATTGTGTTGAAGACGGAATTGTTTTAAAACCTGAGCAAATACATGGGATGAGAAGTTTGAACCCTGATCTGATTGAATAATTTTGAGGATACCAAAAATTGAAATGAATTGTGACAGCGCAAACTACTGATCTAGTTGAAATAATTTGCAGTGGATACTGTCAGACACCAAACAGGACGAGGACCACAAAAGCGTCACGTTAGAAAGTTTATTTAAGGGTTGGGGGTTACAGGGGTTTCAGGGGTTCCGGGAGTTCCAAGAGTCTGCGTGTGTGTGTTCCCCCAATAGCCGAGCAGCAATGGCAGGAGCAGGATGATCCGGGAAGTCCTGGGGGAAACACACACACAACAGCAATTGAAACGAAGCAGCAGTACAGTCAAGGGCTAGGCTGTATTCATAGAAGAGAGACGGAAGGCAGGTCAAGATTACCGGGGCTGGAGATCAAAGAAGTAGTCGAGCGGGTCTGGGTTCACAGGCAAAGAGTCAGAGTCGTTTTCCAAGACAGGCAGGTAACTGGTGCGGGTTTGCAGACGATCTGACAAGTGTGGACTGAAAAGCAAGGCTTTATATACAGGGCATGATGAGTGGTGAATGCAGTGCAGCTAGCTGGTAGGTAAACGAGGGTGAGGCAGAGCAGAGCAGGAACAGGTGGAGGTCATCAGCCTTCAATCAGCGCATGTTACCAGGCAGAGAGAGAGCTCATGACAGATACGCTGTCGGATATCGAGTGCTCTGACACAGACAAACAGTTAACAAGTAGTTGGCGCCAGACTTGGAGCATGGCAGAGGTCCCACACAATCAATTATTAAATGCTAGAACGGCTGACCAATTACAGGAATGGGACCGGCTTTAGAACTTGATTTGGCTTGATTTGGCTTATCAGTTAGTTGGCACGTGTGACAAGTACCAATACCTACTCTTCCCCTACACTTTAACCCTAACCCTCGTTTTTGCACGTGTTGGGGTAGGGTGTCCCATTACTTTAGGGAGCAAGGGGGAGTGCTATTTTCCCCTTAAAATCAACCCTCAAAATATAGCCAGGACCGATGCAGGCTTAAAACAAAGTGGGAGATGAAATTACCCAGGATACCGTGCGAGCTCAGTGACCCGGCCAAATTTTTCAACCAAGATGGCTGACACCGCTGGAAAGGAACAATTGCATTGCTCATATATTTTCACAAATAAGCATTAAAATGTTGAAATATGTTGGAATATGTTAGTTTGATGCACATCCAAAGGACTGTTGAGTTTTGAACACTAATGTTAGAAAATATCTCACGAAGCTATCTGATGATGTTCATGATATCTGCCGAGTGCTTTGAGAGAGTCTGCCCATCAAATAATGCTATATATTGATCTGGGTAGTTTTGTCAATATTTAGGATGTGTGTTCCGGCGTTCTCATGAACACGAATATCTCTGTTGATTAACCAGACGTAGATAAACCAACACAACCCCACTCGTCGAGGGGACTTTACTGTCAAGGGCAATCAAAACCAAGTGGAAGTTTTTGAAGTTGGGAGAAATGGGACGGGCCCTTATTGTAGGCTGAGACATCTCTTTTCATGCGAGGCCAAAAGAAATGTCTCAACAGCCGGTCATAAGTCTTTTGAACACCAGAATGTCCAGATTCATCATGAGCAACTTTTAACACTGACTGACGTAGCTTAGCTGGTAAAACAAGTTGAAAAACAGGGTCCCCAACAAACAAATCTGTGCCAAGCCCATTTTCTCACCATCAGTGAATCTTGAAGAAAATATCCGCAAGCCGGAAGCCGGAAGCCGGAGAGTCTCATCTGCTGCTGATGGTGGATTGCCCACTGAGGCCCCAATGAGAACTGCCCTGGTAGGAGAGTGCCCTGAGGTCGAGGTCCTGATTCAAGGTAAGCGCATTCCATGCATCCTTGATAAGGGGTCACAAGTGACATTATTTAGTCAGGGCCTCCTGCAGCGTCATCTGGGGGATGTTGTGATGAAGCAGGCTTTTGATGTTGCCTGGCTAACCCTAAAATCCGCTAATGGGCTTGCCCTTCCCTATGTGGGGTATGCTCTGCTAGATTTTGAAGTGGGGGGACCTCCATCTTGGGGAAGTGCGTAGTCATAGTAGAGGATAGTTACCTACCTCCTACGTATGGAGTGTTGGGCATGAATGTCATCCAACATTGCTGGGAAGGCCTCCACCAGCAAGGTGGCCACCGACTCACCCTGTTTAAGTCCACCCTCCCCAGAGCGGCGACCGTGGCGTTGGACCGGGCGATCGCGGCCTGCCGGCGGTTAAAAGCAGAAGCACATAGGGGCCCGAGTTTGGGAGTAGCCCGCCTGCGCACGAGTGACCCCATCCGCCTCGCTCCGCAAACGGAGACCGCTGTGTGGGCTCATGTCCCAGACGCAACAAAAGCTGTCCAGGGAAGTGTGCTTTTAGAAGATTGCTATCATGGGGCGCAGGAGTGGTGCGTAGGCCGTGCAGTGGCCCGAATCCAGGATGGGAGGGTCCTCCTCAGAGTATGCAATCCACATCCGTATCCAGTTGAGCTGCCCCTCAACGTCCTCTGGCCCGGGTATTACGGCTGACTCAGGATGAGATCCAGGCACCTAATCAACTTGTACTCCGGAGAGAAGATGAGACTGTAGTGGAAGTTGATGTTTGCCCCGTGAGTAGTGCTCTTCCCGCACATTTAGCTGTTCTTGTTCAACAGGTAGAGGGGCTAACCCCACCTCAGCTACAGCGTCTCTAAGGGCTGTTGGGCCAGTGGCAGG
Source organism: Alosa alosa (assembly GCF_017589495.1). Lineage (NCBI taxonomy): Eukaryota > Metazoa > Chordata > Actinopteri > Clupeiformes > Clupeidae > Alosa > Alosa alosa. The sequence goes on from NC_063196.1 coordinate 10,275,928, forward strand.
AGGTGTTTGCCCGGAGCGAGGAGGATTATGGTAGTGTACCACACCATCCCCACCGGGGATTCCGCTCCCATTCGCCAGCGGTACCGGCCGGTACCACCAAGCCTCTATGCCGAACTAAGGACGTTACTTCGAGGGATGTTGGAAGGAGGTGTCATTCAGGAAAGCTCTAGCCCAGGGGCGGGCAAACTTTTTGGCTCAAGGGCCACATTGGGTTTTGAAAATTGCCCGGCCCGGTAAACCAACAACCCCCCGACACACACATAAAAAAAATAATGAAATGAAAAGTATTTGTTTTAAAATGTGAATTGCTTGAAAATACTGCTAATTTTATGCTGTTTAACAAATGTATAAATTGTGCACTGTCGCTTTAAGACAGTCGCTTTAATTCACATTTATTTCTCAATGATCTTCCGCCTGCTCCGCTATGGCTAGTGCTGTACCTACGGCTGGGCCCTCTCACAGTTTTTAAATGGTCAGTAGTGGGAACTACTGTTGTCTTCATGATTTCCTTTTAAAAGTTTCTAATAAGAAGGACATATCACTTATCAACAATGACAAGCCAGAACCTGTGGCTCTCTCTCCCTCTCATGAGTGCAGACCAATCCCAATTAAATGGATCGCATAATGTTCACGTTAGATCTGCTGCAAAGGAGATAACTAAGAGTTAACTTAGTTTAACATGATGTTATCTCTATTTAACATGATGTTTTGACATTGACATTGTAAACATTCTCTAAGGAGAGTGAAAAGCAGTTTGCAGTAAAGCTAACCAACTATCGCAGGAAAAAAAATAGCGAGCAGCCTAATAACCAAATGAAATGCTCGGCGGGCCGGATGAAAGTGCTTGGCGGGCCGCAGTTTGCCCACCCTTGCTCTAGCCCCTGGGCAGCACCTGTAGTCCTCGTAAAAAAAGAAAGACGGCTCTTGGAGGTTTGCGTGGACTATCGCAAACTAAATGAAGTCACACACAAGGACGCCTTCCCTCTTCCTCGTGTAGAGGAGTCCTTGACTAGTCTGAAGCAGGCAGAGTGGTATTCCACACTCGACCTGGCCAGTGGCTACTGGCAGGTGGAAGTTCACCCAGCGGACAAGGAGAAGACTGCTTTTGCCACACCAGTAGGTCTCTACCAGTTTGAAAGGATGCCATTTGGCTTATGTAATGCTCCAGCAACCTTCCAACGGTTAATGCAGCGATGCCTCGGGGGTCAGGTACATGACTTTTTATTAATTTATTTAGATGACATAATAGTCTATTCACCTGATTTTGACTCTCACTTAGATCACCTTGGGCAAGTCTTTGCAAAGTTACAAGACCATGGCCTGAAGCTGCAGCCGACCAAATGTCACCTTTTTCAGCGGTCTGTGCCGTATTTGGGCCATGTGGTTGGAAGAGGAGGAGTGTCAACCGATTCCAGCAAGCAACAGCAATGTACAGCAATGGCCGGTACCCACCACAGTGCGAGAGGTCCGCTCATCGGCATGAGCTGGGACAACCGGATATGGGGGAAGGAGTGCGCGCAGTGTGCCTTCAACAGCGCCAGGGATGGACCCAGGGCACCTTTGTGTGCAATCGAGAGCAGTTACCCATGGGAGACGTTTGCTCTGGACTACCTGTCGCTGGGTCGGCCTGGAGATCGGTACCCTTATATTCTGGTAATGGTGGATTTATTCTCACGATTTGCATTTGCGGTACCAACTAAAGATCAAACTGCCCCTACTACCGCCAGGATATTATGGACCACTGTATTCCAGTCCTTTGGGTGTCCAGAGAGGATCCTGACTGATCAGGGCCCTGCGTTAAAGGCAGACTTGACCCAACACCTCTGTGCGCTCTATGGCTGTCGCAAGGTGAGAACCACCCCGTTTCATCCCCAGGGCAATGGTGCATGTGAGCGCATGAATCAAACCTTCTTGAAGTTGCTCAACACTCTTGACCTAGCCGAACAGTCCAACTGGAGTGAGCACCTGCTGGAGTTGGTGCATGCTTACAACAACACTCCCTACAGCACGACTGGCATAGCTCCCTTCTTTGTTTTGTTTGGCAGGCATGCTCGCATGACGCATGCCTGTTGACCAGATGATGGGGGTAGACTGGCCAGAGCATAGGGGTACTCCACTTGAATGGGTCAAGCGTCATCATGCGCGGCTCAAAATGGCCTACCAGATGGTGTTGGAGGGGACTCGGCAGTGGCAGCAGCAGGATCGGGAACGTCGGAACCAGGGGCCTGGTGCATTACCCTTGCTGCCTGGAGAGCGCGTCCTGGTGCGGGCCTTCCGCCGTCGAGCCCGAGGGAAGCTCGGGTATCACTGGGACCCACAACCGTATGTGGTATTGGGCCAACCTTCATTAAACCGCCCTGTTTATACACTGTGACCGGAAGGTCGGAGTGGACCCACTCGCACCATCCACCGGAATCACCTTCGGGTGCAACCAAGAATCTGGAGCGAGGAGGTTGAGGCTCACGGAGACGCAGGTGGTATGGTAAGGGGGCGGGAAGCTTCAGAGGGGACAGAGTTAGGGTGGTGGCCTGTCAGTTTGCCAGCTCAGCCGGGGCACCCTAGGCCAGAGAGGATGCTAGGGGAGGCTGGGGGTACGGTAGAAGCTCCTGAGGAGGTGAGGGGGGAACAGGTAAATGGGGAGACGGAACCTGTCTCAGGGCCCCGTCGGTCACAACGTTCCAATATGGGCGTGAGGCCTCCAAGGTATGGGGATCAGTGGTCGGGACGACCATTGTTAAAGAGGGGGGGAATGTCACAGTTCTGAATGTTATGTGTTGCTTGGTTATGTCTCTAGTTTGGAGTGGGTGTGTCTGTTTCAATTGACTGTCACATCGGCCCTGGACTGCTGTGGACTATTCCACCGTAATGGGTTGAGTTGGCTGATTGGACTGGGGGACTCACGGGTTGATTGCTTACTGAAGCAATTTTATTAGGGCAGCGGAGGTCGGGAGGAGAGGTGGCTGACCTGATGACGCGGGTCTGGAGGCACAGCGGAGTGGAACGAGACTGGTCTACTGCGTGCTGGCTGAGAGGATGCGTGTTACACGCCGACTCAAGGGAAGTAATTATTGCTACTTCAATTTGTGTGAATGGGCCAGGGTTTAGTTGTCTGGGCCTTGAAAGTTGTTCCTGTTCCAAAGGGAGATCGCTACGTTAGAACCAGTCTTGCACTGTTATTATGCTGTTGTTATGCTGAGTGCGAACTGATTGCTGGACATGCGATGTGATGTGTTATCTATTGTGTGGCGTGTTGTGATCTCTATTGCTTGCTGTGATCTCTATTGCTTGCTGTGATCTCTATTGGGTGTTGTGGCCTTTATTTACTGTGGGGAAACTGATCCCATTTGTGCATTGAAAGTGAAGTGGGGGCATTTCGTTGTGTATTGGGCAGGGGGAAGTAACTCATTGGGTTGCATCAGTCATATGTGTAGTATCAGTTTGTAATCGCTGTTTATTATTATGTTTTTATTTTTTATTTTTTTGGGGCTCATCTGGGGGATGTGCTATCCGTGGTAGTCTGTTCAATCTGGGCCTTGGGAGGAGGGGTGCCGAGAATGACTGTTCTGGTTTGACTATTCTACCAGCCTGCCTGTCCTGTTATTGTGTGTTGTTGAACCATGCTCTCTGTACAATAAAATAACATTTCTAATTATTATCTCAGTCTGGTATTGTGTCTCCGAGAGGTCCGAACCTGTCTGAACGGATCCACCAACAGGGGCGGAGTAACATCAGGCCATAGCTGAGCATCTACCAGTCCATTGCAGAGAATCACAGAGTTCCCTTCAATTGGCAGTGCTGGGCACACAGCAAGCGCAGCCTCACCCTGGAATAAGTCACAATCAAGCATTACTTTGTGAAGTGCCAGACACAAAACATTTAAACTCATTCCCCTGAACTGCCACTGAACTGTCCACTTCAGAATTTTCAGACAGAGGCAACACCCCAGCTTTAATAAAAGAGTCAAATGCCCCCATGTCTCTCAACATTTTTAACAGGCACCTTCACATCACTGCCAACCATAGACACCAACCCTGTTCTAATGAATGGCAAATAAGAATCAAGTGCAGTGACTCATGAGTGTGTTAACTGTGACTCAATTGGTGTACTTTCGTGAGTACACTTTCGTGTAGTACCCTATGTGCACTGTGTGCTTACTGGCGGAGTGCGCAAATTTTAACAGAATAGTATTGTCTCCTATCAAACACTAACACTGTGCACTTCATGGAAATGACGATCGCAACATTTAAATATAACTTTATTGGCGTCCTCAATTCGACAGTGACATGGTCATACTGTGTCAAAACTTGAACCGTTTATGCAAGGGCGTAGATTTAGGGTGGGACGCTAAGGACTAGTCCTAATCAATATTTTAAGATGACAAAATTGTCCCCACCAATATTTTAGCAAACTTATTTGTGCTGCTGATCATTCCGACAGCCAGCACAACAGTACAAGAAACGTCGTCATATGATTTGCTGAAAAACAGAGGGGGAGGGTGAAGGGTTATCTGACATGCACGCTACAGTAGGCCTACACGCACGGAGAGTGTCAAAGCACAGGCTACTGTACTTGTTTGCACCGGCAGTCAAGCGAGCGGGTTTGTCAACGACAACGGTAAGTTAGGGCTGTCTGCCAAGCCTATCCCAAAAAAGGCCAGAGTAAAACATTGTGATATTCCCTTTGCCCTTCAGCATGTACATGTTTGCCCCTTTTTGTGGTTTGTAGATCAGCTTTGCCACCCAAAAATACAAAGCTTTTTCATTGAGTCTAGGCAAAATAATTAGCCATACAAACTGGCAACTGGTGACCAGGCTTTCAAATGCGGATTTTACTGTTTCAAATAGCATATTACCCAGGATATTGTCACAGCTAACCTAGCTTCTGTAATCTTTCAACCAAAGTTAGGAGTCATGTTGAATAAGGGTGTGCCGCATGGGCAGTCACATAGGCTATTAGTCATTATCACTGACTGTTAGGCTAATTGGGCTACCAATCTTGCAGTCGCAATAAACAATGGATCCGAGAAATTTTCCTGTTCCTATATTCTGTTTATGTAGGCTAATGTATTTGTGAATGTAGCCTGCACAATGCAAAGAAATAAAAGATAAACTGGTGCATTTCCATACTCATAGAAGGGCATTTCTCAGATTTCGGGCCTATTTGGGTTACTGAAATTTTGAAAAATAAAATTCAAACTTTTACTAGTTGGTATGCAACAAGTTATCAGTCATTTTGATAGGAGTAACCTTGTGAGCTTGGTTGAGACCACAATATAAGGGAATTTATGTTTTTTTGTCATTTTTCAGGTAAATGTCATTACCATCACATTATCTAATATGTACATTTTAAAGATTAAATGGTCAATCAATGATCAATCAATGATCAATTGTGGTTTCACATGAAGTCTATTTTATCTTGAACTTATTAGAATTGTTGAATTTTACTTACAACATGAATTATAGTCGTTTAAGTATCTTATTTTTTATTTTTCACTTTCGACCCTGGCTTGGAATTTCATTTATTTGAAATAAATGCCATATATCATATCTGTTTTCATCCAGTGGCAATTTAGACTGTCCAACATTGTCAAAAATATCTAATTAATGTAATTTATTGTAATTTATACATATTCTATTGGCAAAAATATGCATGGTGATGGTGATGACATTACAGTTCTGGTAATGACATTTGTTGCGGTGATGACAAATCATTGATCGTAATCTATTGCAATTAAATGTTTATAATTTAGAAACCCAAGTTGAACTGACTTTGTGAAAAAAAAAAAAAAATTTCTTTTAAAAATAGTACTTTAAATGTATCTGCAAAATGTCATCACCAACACAGTCGTCATTACCACTACATTTCAAGCTATAATGTGCTGGTAATGACTGTGTTGGTGATGACATTTACCGAAAAACTACCCTAAGAAGCAAAAATGATCACCATGCAAGTGTAGCTAGCTTTCTACATGTAATGTACATCATTTAAACTATTAAAGTCATTTTAAAATTTCAGGAATATTCAAAAATACAGAAATACAATGCGTATGGTAATGACACATAATAAGTGTACATGCCCAAAACGAGGGATAAAGAGTAGATTTTCTTATGTTTCTGGACATCAAGGCATCAATCTTTCTGCTTGACACCCATGTATTCCACTGTGATATTAGGTGACCATGGTTACCAAATATTTTTTTGATGAAAAAACAGTAGCAAAGTGGCTTTATGTAGAGTGTGCTGGTAATGACGGCTAAACCATGGGACAGGTAAACATTAAGCAAAATAAAACAGGAAATGCAAATATATGCATAATGTGTGCATGCAGTTCATTAGTTCAGGTAACATTTAATTCATATGCATGATTTTTTTAATTAATTTTTGATAAATAATGTTTGAGAAATGGCACAATATGTGAAAACTCTGGTTGCGGACAACACCAAAACACTGATATTGTACCATAAAACACCAATAAAATGTGTCTAAATCATGAGTAGGAGCAACCATTAAAAAAGTCTAGGCTTGTTTTTCTTTAAACTAATTAGTGATGCTAAACATTATTAGATGTAATGTGTTTTTAATAGAATTACACCCTGTGGACAGAAATAGGCCCCAATTCTGGGAAATACCCAGAAATGAACATTGTGAGACACTTATCTCTTCTATGATCTCATCCCAGAAAGATTTTCTTTGACTTGTTAGTTTTTTTTTTAACATTTATTTTATCTAATGACATAGCAAACATGATGAATTGAATCCACATATCCTTGCACTTGCGAAACTATTTTTCAGCATTCACGTTCCTCTTAAAGTGACAGGCACTCAATTAGATTTACACACCAAATGTGATGATATACACAAGTGTAGCCTAATAATTTAAATATCAATATGATGTAATCAAATTACTAAATATGTTTAGCTATTAGTAATCATGCAGATCATAAAATACTATAAATAATTCTCAATATACATTTATAGTTAATATGAATTCCAAAACATGAAAAAGAAACCTATGAAAACCATCACTTTCTATGTGTGTGTGTGTGTGTGTGGAGGGTCAATCAAATTCTATAATTGTCACTGATGTGAATGATCTCACAAATCAGAGTGGAGTGCACGCACATCTCCAAATTTAAACAGGTGCTGGGTATAAGGCTTAGCTGACAGGGATACCTGACGAAGACCTCTGGTCGAAACGTTGTACTAATAAACCACTCTGGGAGCTTATAGAAACAGTGTGCGGGTATCTTTTTATTTTTCAATGATCTTACAAATCACACAAACCAAATCAAATTTGAAAAAATCGCAATAGTATCGAAATCGAGATTCTTCACTTGCTATTGGTATTGAAACAATAATGTTGGTATCGTGACAACAGGAGTTGTGGATGTGTCCCCACCTGGTCCCCACCAAAGCTGAGACCAAACCTACGCCCTTGTGTTTATGTTATAACTTGCTTGTACCTCTGTAAAGTGTGTTTTCCACTGCTGCTGCTTCAGCTTTCTCAACCGCGATTACCACGAGTTTGAAAATAATCCCTCCCCTTCCGCTATTTGGTCAAGATGGCATCCGTTAAGGGCGAAAAGTGTCCAGCGTTCCACACTTTTTGACCGTTATGAGTGCACCATCCGGGGACTTGCAGCGCCCTTCTTGTCGTTGGAATTTTCAGTGTGAACACCCTCATGCACTCAAATGAGGTATTATGCAGAAGTACGCGATTTGAGACAAAGTCTTGTTATAAACAGCAGCAGGTGTATTAAAACAACCAGGTGCAGCCAAGCCAGCACCCTTAGGACATGAACCTGGAAGAGGTTTATTTTTACTAGACTTGAGCATGTAGCAATCAGCCTTCCAGTGGCCACATTTATGACAGATATTACCTGAACCACTAGGCCCACTACTAGACAGAGGAAGTCTGTTTGAATGGATAAAACTTTCAGCAGGTGCACCACCACTACTAGATTGAAAACGGTGATCAAGAGGGGCGTTCTGATGAATTAAAGGTCTATAAAGGTCACTAGAGGTCTACTTCACCTCTAGTGAGGTATCCCCACTATCAGTGATAGTGGGGATACCTCACTTCTGTTGATGTTCAAACAAAACAGAGAGCTAGTTCGCTACTCCCTCCCCCTCCCTCCCGTGCAATTAAAACTCTCCTTTTGAGTGGGTTGCCAACCCTTGTTGGTAGCAATTGTTTTTGTGTACAGATCTCGGAGTCGGAGCCTAGGGTGCCTACAGAGATGTGTTTTTTTGACGACCTGCTTATGGGGCAGACAGCTAGCAGATCGTTAGGAAAGATTAGATGAATGTGATCATATATGTTTGGGTCTTTTTTGGGTCTGAAATCACTGATACAAGCTTTAACACGTAATCATCAGCTAGAGTGGCTACTTCAGCTACAGTGCGCGCCTTCTGTTCACAGACATAGGTGCCAACATGATGGGGAACAGAGTTTATAAACTGTTCGAGCACAATTAGATCGCAGAGATCATCAAAATCTGAGACCTCAACAGAAGCACATCAGCGGATAAAATAAATTGTTAAATCCCGTGCAAATTCTAAATGCCTCTGTTTTGGACCTCTCTTCCACGATCTAAATTTCTGCCAATAGTGTTCAGGAACACACTCATATGCCTTCAGCATGACAGATTTTACCTTGTCATAGTCCTGACTATCCTCTGGCGACAATGCTGAGAAGGCCTCTTGTGCCTTACCACTTATCACACACTGCAGCAGTAATGCACAAGTGGAATTAGCTTCGCGCATAGGCTAAACATTCAAACAAAAGAAAAAATGTGTCAGGATCACTCTTGGAAAATTAGGGCACTAATTGCAAATTTCTACGAACATCAAAATTAAGTGGATCAGACTTCCATAGAGGTGGAGTCCCCCCTCCCCTTTGCCCTTTTTGAAATGCTACTGGCACAGAGACTTAGGTCAATTAATATAAAGGTGTAGGTAGGCTAACTATATAGTGTTCAGACTGGACTCCTACACACTTAATGCATGCTAAATATATTGGTGTATATTATTTCATTATAGTTTTTCTGTGAGATTTCATATTTCTTACTTTTTATGGTGATTAGGCCATTCTGACATACTGACAACATCCTGACATTTCTGTTCTCTCTTTATTGTGATTTAATAAACTTTATAGACATCAGCCATATTTATTCCTAGGGCTTCATACCACCAAATGGTAGCCTATAGCGATGTGGTCAGGATACACCGGTATAGCTTATAGTTATAGTGTATAGTTTATAAACTTACCACTTTACCACTACTACACCCCTGTAACCATGAATATGATCAAAACTGGGATACTGTAAGCCTCAAAACCGTGATGTTGGAGTGCATGTAATCATATTCAATGCAATGTCCTAATGGATTCCCTTCTCCTACAGCTTCATCCACACTATAAAACAAATCGGTATACAATGATTTCTCTGCCCCATTTGGACCACTGTCACGCTATCCGGAGAAATATTCTTTGGGAACTGTTGGGACGGGGGCATGTTAACCACTGTATCACTTAACCTCTTTTTTTTTATAACAGCTGGACTACAGCATTTCGTTTGCGGAGTATATGGTGCACCAATTAGCTTCCACTATAATCAATGTAACTGGCTACAGCAGACGTGAAAGCGGTGCACACATTCTTGAAAATTAGACGAGTCTTCTAAAACTATTCTACACTCCATGAATGGAATGCTTCAGTTGCGCTCCTGCTAGGCCGGCTGGAACAGCACACCCAAATCTATATCAAGTCAGATTTGTTGCCATGATACCAACATCATGGCTTTGATACAATACCATGCATGCCTAAGTATTTCGATACGATACTGAAACGATACCACAGCAAAAACCTAACACATTAGTAATAGAAGTAATAGAATATGCCTAGATGGCAGACTGATAACAAATGCAGCTTTTATTAAAAACATGATTAAAAGGCCATTCTTAGTATCGGTAAGTATCGTAAGTAAGTATCTGTACTAATAAAATGGGTTATCATGTTTTTAATTCGAGGAGCGATACCTTGAGTGATACCTAGTGTGCATTGTGCAACACCAACTGTCATACCAGTTCTGTCACCAAAGTCATTGAAGTGCTATTATGATTGACCAACATAAAGTTAAATTTTCCTCCTCAATAGCAGTCATTGAGACCCAGGAAAGTCTTTAGAACAAAATGCTGGACAGTCAGACACAGGCGAATTATCAAATTGTTTAAGTGAAGTAATGTATGACCAAAGTTTTTTCTTGACAAAACACTCCCTCTCTCTCTGTACAGTGATATATTGATGTCTCTATAATAAAATGATGATATACTGCTTTTATTGTAATAAAGTAATGCGTTTTGCAAATGCAAATATATAGGTAAACATTTTATGTTTGATGAAAAATTCAAAGCCTTTAGTTCTATTCCAAAAGGAGACCATGATCATCAGAGGTCTCAGAAGGAACCTTCTTTGAAACACCAACATTCAGAAAATGCACTAAAAACATTGCATTTTCCAAGTACTGTAGTGTGTGATACACCACGAATGACTTGATCTTAGCGATAACAAATATTCCCCCGATCTCGCCATGTCTCCCCTGAAGCAGCGCATCTCCCTCTAACAGCACCGGCTGGATCACCGGGGAGGCCGGCTGAATGAATCCAACATAATGAGGGTAGTCATGCTTATAGGACCAAGCTGTTACACAGGCTCAGGGTTTGCGTGATGCCAGCTCGACTATAAAAAAGGCTACCACGTTGCCATCTGGCTAGCTTGAACATATGACACAAGCATGTCTCAACAGCATGGTATGGGTGAGGGGTTGTCAGTTCGTGGCAGACATGGCATACTGCATGACCGAAGGTCAACATGCTCAGTGCGTTCCTCTGAACTGGAACTCTAGAACTAAACGTGCTGGAACTTATATGACAATAGCGGCAGTTAACAGACACTGCAAGACCAAAGCTTTGTCTTCATGTAAAAATGCTTACTACAAACAGAAGGCATGTAGGCATCTGCATTTTTGACAACACACTGCCACCTACTGGTCTTATTACTATCTAGCAGCCAGATGGTATGGTATCTTTTTGGGATCTCCAGTATATTATCTATAGGCACAATGGTTTTATTGTCAGATCAATGAGAACTCACAACATAAAATGGCACGTGAATTAGGCATCTTAATCAAAGACCACACCTTGATTTGATATATGTGACTTTTACTTTGGCCTGTTATCCTGCAAATGAAGACGATATTGCAGACTAAGCCTATATGAATACCAGCATGACTCCCAAAACTGTGAATATTTAGGTATATATTCTGACATCCGTGTTAAAATACTAATACATGCAGTAGGCCTATTTTAACAGATTGCTATTTATCAAATGGTTTATTGTTGTTTTTAATAGCAACGGCTCATGTTGAAGAGAGTTATGCTGAAATAGACTTCCCATAGTGTTTTAATGACTTGTCTAGATAGAGTAACCAGATGTCCTTCTTTACACATCTGATTTTGGAAACAAAATAATACTCCTCAGTTTTTTTTTTTATTATTATTCAACAGGGCTTAGTTTCTTTGCCTGAAGTTTTCACAAACTTTGAAAGTTGTTATGAATAATGATGAATTATGATTAATGAATGATTTAAGCAGTATTGTATAAAGTACTACAAAGCAATACTTGAGTAAAAGTACAAGTATCGTACTAGAAAACTACTTTGGTAGAAGTGAAAGTTACCTTTTAGAATATTACTTAAGTAAAAGTCTTAAAGTATCTGATATATACAGTACTTAAGTATCAAAAGTAATTTTCTGATATTTAATGTACTTAAATATTTGAAGTAAAAGTAAAAAGTAAAAAGCAAGCGGTTTTATTTTGAACTTTTATTGTGAACTTTATTTTGGCTTTCTTATAGTAAAGCATAAAGCATATTCAGGGTTCCCATATCTTCTTAATCTCACTTAAAAGCACATTATTTTCTAGGACTTTTCAGGCACAATTCTCTTAAATTCAAAGAACAAACAGCATATTTTTAGAGCTGACGTTTATGAAAAAAACAGAAACAGAAATTTCACTTTTGTATTCTTCAGGTAAAAATGAAAAATAAATAACTTATTTCTTTAGAAAAAAAAAATGACCTGCTGGTAGGGAGAACATTTTGGTCATGTGGTATGAGCATTTCTAGGGCTTACTCTTCTCATTTTGGTCATGTGGTTTGAGCATTTCTAGGACTTACTTATCTCACTCTCTCTCTCACAAACACACACACACACACACAGGCCACCTATGTCCAGCAGCTACTAATATGCCAGTCATTAGTTGAAACTGAAAAGGTGTTCATCTTCAAAAGAAGCTTGTTTTCAAAGTTGCCAGAATTCAGTGCCTGGGAGTTTCAGGCCCAAGACTGGCCAACGTTTTACATAGTGGTGGAAATTGGATACATTAATTAAATGTATTAATAAAAAAAAAAGAGAGAAAAAATAGAGAAAAAGCATCAGGCTTGCCTGGTGTCCCTTTAAGTACAGTAACGAAGTATTTGTACTCCGTTACATTACAACACTGGATTTAAGCCTATAGGGTAAGACTCAACCAGCACTCAGTACTCACTGTTTTTTTTTTCTTTTATCTTAGATATCACACCTTTTTGTTAGACCTGCTGGGAAATTTACTTGAACGTGTACAGGCTGTGCATATACGTGGTCAATCATTGTTTCCACTGTAATGTAGACAGTGCCTGCTGTTCTTGTTATCTTGACTGTCTGCACGACAATAAGGCTTGAAATGTAGCCTATATCACGGTGGAAATCGGATTAGGCCTATAACTAAGAAAAGTAGATTTAGGTCTGCGTATTTGTCAATTAGGACTAATTAAACTAAACAGATGGTAAGCTAAAATAAAGAAATTAGTGTAGTTTTCCCGTTGTAATACTAGTCATGTCTTAAAACGACAATAATCATTCGATTTATCGTTTTACGAAATCCACTCCCTAATAGACTGGTATTCATACTCAAATCACGACGCACAACTAAACAACTAAACCGGGTACTCTCCTGAACGTCCAGTCTGATAATATCTAGGTGCAAGTGCACAAGATAAGGAAGTACTCAAGGCGGAGTGGTCTACGAAGTCAAGGGAGTGGCCTAGTACCTTCACCTACCTTTGAACGTCTCCATTGCTTTCTGAGTTGCAGTTTGGGAGCACTAAGTGCTTTCGGATTTACTAAAAGTTTAAACATCACAGTCTAACAACCTAACGCATGATCCAACGGAATAAAGGGAACTATTGAAGGGGAACACACTATTGTAATCAGGTAAGTTCCCTCCTCCGTCATTATGGTCAAGTGCAGTAGGCTATAGTCTACTTTGCACACTCTGCAAGTCAACGTAGCACTGCTGCCATCATCTCAGCAGTATAGACTATGCTGACTAAAATAGTTACTGTAATGTAGGCTACCCTGCCTAAGCCACTTAAATAAAAATGGCGCAATAAGCATTCCCTCCGAAAAGTTGTTGTTTTTGCGCAAATGTACTCAAGTTATTAACCACATATACAGGTTTCATGTTTGTGTGTGAGCTGTGTACACGATTTTTAAAACATCAACACAGGTATAACTTTCCCTGAATGTCTTCGTTCCTGTTATTTTGCCAGAGGAGCGCTACTGCTCAACTATGTTTGTAGTACAGACAAGTCCATGCAGGTGAAATTGTTGTCTTGCGCATTCCATAAGCCCATATTGCATTATGTTACGTCTTCGTCTTTCTTTTGCTCTTCGGCTGTTTTGAGACAGAGTCAAACTAAATGTGTTTGTTTATAAGAAAATTGTGTATTCCTACAGTTTGGTCTGTTTGTTTCAGTCACGTCATCGTCATGATGTGGCTAAATAAACTTCCACTGGGCCCTGTTGCAGCTTCAGACCTTTATCAGTAGGACATCAGAACGGCTACAGCAAACCCCTAATTACTATTATTGACTAGGCCTACTATTTTACATCTATTTGTTGTGAGCTATCTTCATTGTTACCACTGACTCTTTATTTGTACTTTTGGTCACTTTCTGACATGCTGACCATTGTGGTTCCATGATAGGACCTAACCTGTTGAGTAGGCTAGCCTAAGCTATGCTTGAGTCTTGATTATTTTCCTGTTATGAAGCTAATGTCATTTAAACAGAGCAGCTGGTAATGGAATAGATGTCTGAGCTCAAACAACAATAACTTAGTGGGGTCCATTGATTGTTTGTGTTGTTATCACTTCAAAGTTGACTGACTCACTCAGTTCTCAAGCCAGTCTGATAAGATCTTCCACTGCATTTGTGTTTCCATAACTCAAGTGCCAGCATGACAGTCAGGCCTCAGGAGTTGGTGTTTGGAAAGTGCTGGAGTCTTCACAGTCACTCTTCTAAGAAGACTGAAGTCACACTCTTCTCAGAAGATTGTGATTACAGTCCTGTGCATTTACTACATGCTATAACATGCCTATTGAAGTCACTATACACTACCAGATCTTGTAACACAAAATGACAAACCATTTACCCCTACATTTAGGAATAGTTTAGTTTACCTTCAAACACAACCTCAAAAATGACAGATTTACACATTCCCTGTACCATAAATATGGCATTTTTCATTAGATTGCCTCAAGACCTTAGGATATCCTTCACAAAGGCATTTGAACACATACAATTCATTGTGACTTCTTTCTTTGAATTTTGAGTAATTTATTCAACTTGGTAACACTTTTTTTGTTTAAAATGTGGTCAAAAATGACCGGCATAGGAAATGAATAGGAAAGAGTATAATTTTCATCCATAAGCACACACACCTTCACACACACACACACACACACACACACACACACACACACACACACACACACACACACACACACACACACACACACACACACAAACACACACACACACACACACACACACAAACACATACACAGACATGTACACCCACTCACACACACACACTCCCTCTCTCTCTCTCTCTCTCTCTCACACACACACACACACACACACACACACACACACACACACATGTACACCCACTCACACACACCCACTCTCTCTCACACACACACATACACACATGTACACCCACTCCTCTCTCTCACACACACACACACACACACACACACACACACACACACAGTTCATGTTGTCAGTTCATGTTGTCATGATGCCACTTGTGCGTGTGAACCACCAATGTTCTCACACACATGCATGCACGCACACACAGAAACACACACACACACACACACACACACACACACACACACACACACACACACAGTTCATGTTTTCATGTTGCCACTTATGCATGTGAACCACCAATGTTCACACACACATGCACACACACACACACAACCACACACACACACACACACACACACACACACAAACAGACACACATACACACACATGTACACCCTCACTCTCTCTCACACACACACACACACACACACAACACACACACACACACACACACACACACACACACACACACACACGGTTCATGTTATCAGAGAAAGATTTTATTTTACCACGTAATTCATTTTTCTCATTTCTTGAAATGAGATTACCTCCAGTAAGGAGAGTTTAGTTTAGATAATTAAACAGTCAACACGCCGACAGAGAGAATTCTTCAGTGAGTGACTTCCTCCTTGTTACCATGGCCCCAGTGCTGAATAGATAAGCCAGTAAGCCTGTTATGAAATCCCTTCAGGGGTGGGAATCACCCGTTGCCACCTCCCCACTCACCAGTCCCTCAGGCTTCCCCCTTCCCCCTGGTTATGGCCCATAGCTCCAGGTTAGTGTTTACCTGTTAAACATTAAGACCTCTAGAGGTCACATCTTATAGACATGCTATCTGTGCTACCGACCGTAATCTCCAGGGAAGAGTGTGGTGCTGTTGGAGCATTGGCAGAGGACTGAGAGGGAGAATGTTGTTGATATTTGATGGTTGAAAGATTTGATTGTTTCTGAAGCTGTTAGAGCTTAATGTTGTTTGCCTCAGTCTGTGAATTAAATGTCCATCTTTCTGCTGCAACTGTAATACTTAAGTACTGTATGACAGTGCAAAGCAGTAAAGTACAAAGTAAGTTGAAGGTAAACAAAGTTTAAGTTTAGTTAAAGTTTCAGTTGTTAGATTATTGAACTTTAGTCTATGTAGTATTATTGAGACTGTTATTTCTGAGCACTATCAGTGAGGTGGAGGTAAAAGAAATCTGCCATTTTTTCCACAGTGATGGCCATGATGCATTGAGCTATCTAAGGCATGTAGCCTCAGTTGTAGTGAGGAATTCACCGCCTCAGGCTAGCAAAACAGCAAATGAGACCATCTCTCTCTCTCTCTCTCTCTCACACACACACACACACTCTCTCTCTTTCTCTGTCTCTCTCACACTCACACACACACACACACACACACACACACACACACATTTATGCGGTCTGACCCTCACAAACAGGTCTTATGAGTTTTGTTATGCCTTCTGTCGTGTTAATGGACTGGCCTGACAACGAACCAGAACAAACAAACTAGCTTTAGCTTTAGTTTCGAAAAACAACAGGATCCAGCCTGCTGTACTGACACTGTACTTCAAACACTCTCCAGGAATTTTACTGGCCAGTGACCACACAAACACAATGTCTCTCTAAACCTAGCTAGTGGGCCAACACGGTGCAGAGCCCACTGTTATTGACCTTAGAATTCCAGTTAGAGAAGGTGTGTGCCTGTGTAGGTTCCTACTCTCAGTGCTTCTGTTGCTAAAACAGGTTGAACAAGATGACTACTGCAACTAGATACCTAGAGTCATAGGGACAGAGCCTTCACTCTTTACTTTACTTGACTTGACTCATCAGATGTCCGCACTTCCTCTTTTTCTCTGGGCATCTTTCAGAACTGTATGAAAATGTTCCTGTTCACCAAGGCCTACAGTATGTATCTGAGCACTATAGGTTCCTCTGATCTTTAACACAATTTTGCCATTCGTGTAAAGCACCCTTTACCAAAAGAAGTGTTTAACGTAAGTTTTTACTATATTTATAGCATTATGGCTTTATGGGGAGCATAGACAGTGATTTATTTGTATACTTTGTATGTACTGTAAGTTGCTTTGGATTTAAGCATCTGCTATATGAATCTGCCATACAATATGAATTACCGTACGCAAACACACAAAGAGTGTTTCATTGTATGTTTTGTGTGGACTTTGTCTGGCTAAAGCAGAGTTTGAAAGCCTTGTTCCTTATTATCCATGTCGGTCTTTATGGCAATAAGAGGGAGAAAATATTCCAAATTTGCCTTCACAGTTATTTTGTTGCCAAGTGTTTTCTCCATAGTTGGTCTTTAGTATAACTGCTAACCACAGAAGACATTAATCTGAATTTAGTGCTTCATCCTTTCGTTTTACCCCAAAACTGCAGATTGCAAGACATTTAACAGTGAAGTGTCTGAATCCATAGCCAAATAATGATTTTATTCATCTGTGGTTGATTGAACTCACTTGGGACAGGCTTATTAGTTAATTGCAATTGATCCACCAAATGATATAATTCCAACCCAGTGGAAATCTAATGACATTGTAGAGTGTGCCATTGATTGCCAAGATTGAAGCAGTCAATAAATAGATAGTTAGGAACTGCCTGAATCTCCCTTGGAGATTATAATGTCACTGAGTCAGGCTGTATTGAGCAGCAGTGAAGTACCCAAGCATCACAGCAGTTGTGTTCTCCTTTGATGCACATTTGTGGAAACACTTTGTGCCGTTCATTGCACTCCTCCTGAAGTCATTCAGCTCATTAGTTTATCTTTGATTATGTTAATTATCAGCATATTACTGATTCTCACCTGACTACTACTTTGTTAACAATGTTGTGTAATAACAAAAAAAACGTTTTGGGTTAATGCAAATGCTGTAACTTGAGTCAAAGTGTGACATATGGCAGGTTAGTTAAAACCTACCTTGTATATTGCATGTGCCTTGTGTGTACTGGTTACTTGTCCGAATGCACCATCTGCAAAATGAAGACTTATAGGTTGAGGCTTTGATTCTGTATTCCTCTGCATAACAATGAGCTGACTCCTTAACTGAGCTGGACTGTATCCTATCCCACACAGGATGAGGAGAGTGTGAAGAGGCTTTTTAAATCTGAGTCGGAGGGGACAGAGAGAGCGAGCGAGTGAGCGGCGCTTTTGCCCATGGCGGGCGACACCAGCACCCTCTCGTGGCGACTGCCCAGCCCGAGTAACGACGGCACGAACTCGAGTCCCGGGTTCAACTTCACGGGCGACGGCGGACCGGTCAAGATCCTTAAGGTGTGCTTCTCCAGCAGCTCGAACCTGGGCCGGAACTTCAAGCTTGTCAAATGTGACAGCTCCTGGCAAATACGGGTGAGGATCCGATCATTTCTAACATGCTTAAAGCCTATTATCCCGTCATAACATTTGATTAGCTACTGTACTGTGGATATAGTAGCAGGATATACGATTAATAAGATTATATAAGATTAACTCAGTAGGCTCATCCTTATTTTTCAAGAATGCTCCTGCTCCTGGCAAAAGCTTTTGCTAAGTGAATGCTTGGCTCTGTAAATTGTTCCATTTTCGATTTCCCACACATGTAGAGCTGATGCACTCTAATTACTTTCACATATATTTTTTAGAAAGGACAGAATCAGCCCAAAGCTATGGCAATCACCTCTCTCTTTCTCTCTCTCTCTCTCTCTCTCTCTCTCTCTCCATGTCTCTCTCTCTTTCACTCTGTCTCTCTATGTCTCTCTCCCTCTCTGTTTCTTGCTCTCTCTCTCATTGTACTCCATGTTTGTGTCCTGCCAGGCCATCATCAAGTCCATCCTGATCAGTGGGCGCTTGGGCCCCAACGTCCAGAATGCCGGCTGCTACGGACTTCAGCTCAAACACCTCAAGTCTGCGGAGCTCCACTGGCTCCACCCAGACCTGACCATAGGGGAGATGGAGCAGAAATACGAGAGCCACCACATTGAGGCCGAGTGGAGGTGGGGACAGATACAGCACTTACTTTGTGTTATTCAATCAACCTATTAATCAATCAATCAATCAATCAATCAACATTTCATTTATAGCACCTTTCATGGAATTGTGTACTATTATGGCAATTATTTGAATAGTGCAATTACATCTACTGTAGTTCTGCGTAGTTAAAAAGCATAGTTAGAGCATGATACTTTTGTTTGCATAAAAAGTAAGAGAGATATGTGGAGGTGGAGGTATTTTAGATGGAGGCATAGGAGAGAGTGGAGGTGGGGAGAGGTCTTATGTCACATGGGTGGGAGAAAGTTTGGAAAGTTACTGTGAGTGAAGCGAGTAATGGCTTACTGCTGCGTACCAGACTGTAGTTCTTACCAACAACAACGGAACCAAGAACTATCTTTTCATAGTTTCCCAATAGACACAGACATCCATTGGCAGTGGATTGGCAAAAATTAAATGAGATGTTGGATCATATTTTGACATTTGTTGAGATTGCAAAAATCGTTCTCTTACCTTCTATCTTTGGATCCGATTTCCTTTATCAGCCCACTTTCCGAGATCCATCATCGTGAACGCTTCTGGTAAAGACTCAAGGCTTTTCATCCAAGCTATCAGGATCATTGCATAAGCGTATTGTGACATAAGTGTATTGTAACAGTGTTGCAGGGGTTCAATATAAGTAAGTAGGGCATGTAGGTACAGATTTATCAATAGATTACAGGCAGTGTGGATTTATTAAGGCTTGTATTTTGTTTAGGATGAGAGCTAATGTTTTATTATTAAAAAGAGCTCACCTTAAAAGAGCTTACCTTGTAACTGTATCGCACACGCTGTACATATTGTACTATGAAGAGTAAGTGTACTGAAGTACTTTGTACTTGCATGGACATAGGATTAGAAGGAGTAAGGAGTGTACATTCTGTTATACTCTGATCATTACTACGTCACAATGTGTTTTGTGACAAAGTTACTTAGCAAAGAGGGCAGTGGAATGCATTGGGATGTTATGGAATGTAGTGGAATGAAGTGGAATGCAGTGGAATGTAGTGGAATGCAGAGGAATGTAGTGGAATGCAGTCGAATGTTATGGAATGCAGTGGAATGTTGTGGAATGTAGTGGAATGCAGTGGAATGTTATGCAATGCAGTGGAATGTTATGGAATACTGTGGAATGTAGTGGAATGCAGTGGAATGCAGTGGAATGTTATGGAATGCTGTGGAATGTAGTGGAATGCAGATGCGGTGGGCGATGTGACAGTCAAATGCGAAGGTGGAATTCTGTAATCGCTTTACTACACACACTGCTGGTGACGCGATCACCCATCGATTCAGTGGCCAGACAGCTGTTTTCTATTATGACGTATCAAAATCACCCTAAAAAAATAGAAAAGGGTCGAGCGACGGCAACGGTTGCCCTGTCGTTCCACTTGCTGTGTGCGTTGCACCATTCACTTCAATAGATTCTATCCCATTTCGCTGGCCGTGTGCGTAGACCTTGAATGTAATGGAATGCTGTGGAGATCCCAAGTGTCCCCAAATTTTGGGGCAATTTGTACTGTATTGTATTGTATTGTATTGTATTGTTGTGTGCTTTTCAGGTATGATCTGAGAATTCGTTACATCCCAGCTAATTTCTTGGAGAAGTTTAAAGAGGACAGGACTTCCTTGTTGTATTTATACCAGCAGGTCAGTGATCGCCTGTTGTTCTCTTGTCATCAGTAATCAAAGTTAATTTATTGCTGTGTATTTTATTTGCATCTTCTTGGTAGTTACAATCCAACATTTCCTTTAAGGTTAAGTAAGTAAGTGTAAGTATATACACTCTTTTGATCCCGGGAAATTTGGTCTCTGCATTTATCCCAATCCGTGAATAAGTGAAACACACTCAGCACACAAGTATGCATTCTGTTAAAGTTTAAAAGGTTTGAATTGAAATCAAGAGTGTAAGAAAATATGCATCCGGTGTAATGCACAGGAGAGCCTCTGGGTAATGAGGATGCTGATGGGCCATTTACGTTTGACAGGTGCGGAGCGACTACATGCAGTATCACGCCCACAAAGTGAGTGAAGGCATGGCCCTGCAGCTCGGCTGTCTGGAAATCAGGTGAGACAAAGTTAATGTTATCTGATATTTAGCCACTTATCCAAAGTGACACAGACTTGCAGTAGCAGGAATCGAACCTGACATTACGTTACTGCCCGCAACAAAGAAGTGGACTCAGTCAGATGTACAGTCAGTGTGCAGCAATGAGTAGAGAGACAGACAGAAAGACTTAAGACACTTAAGGAATGAAGTATGCATCATACAGTACATGACATGCTGTACTGTACATCACAACAGATACCGATATTGTCATTGTGTTAACAGATACTTTTGTGTGCTTTTTTTTTTTCTCAGGCGGTTTTACAAAGACATGAATGCCAAAGGCCTTGAGAAGAAATCTAATTTTGAACTTTTAGAGTAAGTTCTTTCCTTGCCTTTGAATTATGAACTGTGTACTGTGGTGTAATGCTTTCCCTTCTGGTTTCCTAGAGCAGAGCAGAGCTGACTGCTGTGACTTTTGTATGGCGTGTGTATGATTTGATGCTCAGAGACTGAAGTCTACATGCAAAATGGCAAGAAATGCCAGATGGAAGGCATTGCTTCTTTTTTGACTTCAATAGTTTAGCAGATTGCATATGATTGCATCACTCTAGTATGAAGTTTTCACAGATGCTCAAATAAAGAGGCAGTTTATGGTTCATTTGCGCAGAAAGGACGTCGGCCTGGACCTGTTCTTTCCTAAACAACTAATTGATGGGATGAAGGTTTGTTTTGCTTTTTACTGTACTGCTTCTGTACGGCAAACTAGATGCACAGCCAATGGATAGTAGTCTATACAATAAACAATTAATGATGATGGTTAATGACTGATGATCATATAACTCTTTGAAGATTCTTTGAATTAAAAGTGAAGAGAAAGATTATCCTTCAGCGTCATGCATGTGGGATTTTCTCAAGCTAATCATGTTAACTAGCACCAGCAGCACTCAGAGTGCATATGTACACTCAAATGAGTAAATAAATAAATAAATGCATATGTGTGCTTTATTCCCCCAGTCACGCCAGCTGAGGAAGCTGATCCAGCAGACGTTCCAGCAATACGCCAACCTGAAGGAGGAGGAGTGCATGATCAGGTTCTTCCAGACCTTCGGCGAGTTCTTCAGCTTCGACAAGGAGGTCTACCCCTGTGAGCTGGTGGTGAGTGTGCCTGAGAAGTTGCCTCACAAACAGCTCTAATATAAGTAGCATGGCTGGTATCATGTGTAGTAATCAAAGACGGACATCCCGGGGTCAGAAAGTAAAAGTCCT
Source organism: Alosa alosa (assembly GCF_017589495.1). Lineage (NCBI taxonomy): Eukaryota > Metazoa > Chordata > Actinopteri > Clupeiformes > Clupeidae > Alosa > Alosa alosa. Next base: position 10,298,296 of record NC_063196.1, read on the forward strand.
GCCAAGTATTTGATCCAACAATTTAGTAAACCAGATCATCCTAATTAGCAGCCAGATAAGTAGTGCTATCACCTGTGTTAAGTGCACAGGTAGAAAGAATATATGGCAGGACTTTTACTTTCTGGAACTGGGATGTCCGCCTCTGGTAGTAATGACTCTATATAACATAATAGTTTGTAATTTCTTCCACTATAGCAAGGCTGGAGCTTGTCAGTGGATTTGGTCATTGGATCTAAAGGGATCTGCCAACGCTCACAAACAGACTCACACGTAGGCATACACACACACAAGCACACACAAGCATAAACACCCCACATATACACAGATCTCACACACAGGCACACATATACACAATCTATACAGAAATACACTCCCACCTAGGGTTGCAAAGGGGCGGAATATTTCCGGTAAATTTCCGGAAACTTTCCGGATTATGGGAATTTACGGGAATTAACTGGGAATTTTGGGTAATTCATACAAACTGTTTCATATACAAACATTTTGTTTCGTAATAAGTAATATGATTTGTATGTTCGTATTTTCGCTTAGCTTAGCATACAAAGCTAGCTAGCATGCTAGCGGGAATCCCATTCTCTGCCTATGGTTTACTAGCGTGCTAAACTAGCAACACTGAACTGCCCAAGATACACCACACCACTCAACAACAAAATCCGATTGGTTGGAACATTTTTTCACCATAGGTTTCCTTTATGTCTAGCCTATGCCGATTGCTGTGTGCATGTGATTGACATATGTGCAGGGTAGAAATTCGACTGAAATTGCATTAAATCAGGTTGTTTTAACTAATATTAAACTGCAAGATGGGGTTTTGTCCATTACATTTAAGTTCCCTGTTATAGACTGACTTGCCATATTAAAAATTCCCAGTTTATTCCCATTAATTCACGTTTATTCCTGTTAATTCCCATATATTCCCGTTAATTCCCATGGAAAGTTTCTAACTTTGAAAATTCCCGGAATTTTGCAACCCTACTCCCACCTCACACAAAAATACCAATATCTCAAATATGGATGCATGTTATTCACAAAGGCAGCTTGTCTTGACATTTCCATAATATATGTATCTCAGCTTACAGTGAACCTTCATGTAAAACCCATTAAACAACTTTCTATTTCTGCACCAGCCCATTTGTCTGGCGGAATTCCAGCAGATCAGGAGCATCAAGTGCTCCACACGGTCTGACAGCAAGGCCTTACTGACTGTAGACATCGAGGGAGCCAAACAGGTGAGACACAACCAGGTCATCCATTAGCATGGTGAAAGTACTAAGGTTTAACAACAACAACACTGCATTTATATAGCGCTTTGTAAGGCACCCAAAAGGCTTTATTAGGGGAACCTCACTTACCACCGCAACACAGTGTGTAACACTCACTTGGATGATGAACAGCAGCCCTTATACGCCAGAACGCTCACCACACACCGGCTTCAGGTAGAGAGTGAGGGAAGTCAGTTACAAAAATTAAATGTTTGCGGCAGATTTGCAGCAAATTTGTGGCTGATTTGTGGGAAACAAATGAGTTCACTAGAAAATATTGCCAGAAGTTTGCTACAGTAATTTCCTGTGTATAAGCCGCATTGTGTATAAGCCGCAGGACAGTGTTTTATTCAAGTTAAAAAAACAAAATCATATTAATACTATATTAACTGCCCCTGTGTATTGACCTCATAGCTGAAGAAATTTTGCAAAATCAATGTATAAGCTGCGGCTAATAGTTGGGAAATTACGGTAATGTTGGCTGCTAGAGACAAACTTCCAGCAAAGTTCTGGCAGCAATGAGAGGTTTTTGTTTGGGAACATTTTAATGCAACAATGAGAAGTTTGCCACTAGTGGCAAATGTGTTCGCCAGTGATTTGCCACCACATGTGCATGGAGTATAAAACAACGTGGGCAGCTAGTGGGAACAAGAAGTGTCTTTTTGTCCACTCAAACAAAAATTAATTTGAGGATGCCATAAAAGCTAACTACCTATAAAACAAAATAGTAAAACAAACACACACACACACATACACAATGTCACTTCATATTGATTTGAGTCTATACTTCGTTATAGGAGAAATGTCTTTCTTATTTTCAGCCTCTTTCTGTTAATGTACCTACGCTAGCCATGGCCGAGAACATGGCTGATCTTATCGATGGATACTGTCGGCTGGTGAACAAAGTAGACATCTCACTGATACTGAGGTCAAACAAAGGTAATGACATAAGTAGTTCTACAATGACAGATTTACATAATTATTTGATTATATGTGCTGTGTATTATGAAATAAGATACTCTGACACGCAATAACTACTTTCATCGATCTCAGTATGAGTATAGTGTATATAACATCTGTGTGGCGTAGAATTAGGTTTGATATGTGGTAGACGACTGTGTACCGTGGGCGTTGGACACTGGATGTCTTCATATTTGGCATAAGGCCTTTAGATATAGATAGTGTGTGTTAAGATATGAATGACTTTTTTTCATCTTCAGATCATAGACCGTCTCTTCCAGAAATACCTTCAGGGGGGTGAGTGGATTCACATTCCTCTGGCATGAGAGTGTTTCCTTGCTGGTGTTGCAAGACTGCTTTTCTTTTTTCAATTCAGAGGCCCGATGACAGGCAGATCATTACTTTTATTACAGAGCAAAAATATTAACCGTAAATCTGACAACCGCACTCACAGCACAGTGCAGAAATCAAACCTGCTCTAACATGCTTTGCAACAGAATACATGTTCTCTAATTATACAGAACTTTCTCCCTTACCTTTCTAATGATTAAATATGTCATTATAAAATGACTGTTGAGGTGAAAGTTGCATTTGTTTGTGTTTGTTATAAAGTATTCTGTATTTCTACATGGTTGTCTGATGGTTTGGCTGAGGGTTTAGAATGATGTTAAATGTGTGTCAAAGAGACGTGGCGTTATGTAATTATTCGGGCATTTCTCCCTGACAGAGGACAGACTGGCTCATTCAGATATAGCAGGGGTAAATATATAGTTACCATTATTCATATTCTTTTATTATTTATTTTTCTTCATTATGTTATCTTATTATTGTTAGAATTTGTGTGCCTTCTATTACATGGTGTATCACAATAACCATTTCTATTAAAAAGAAATCACAGTCTTTCTCAAAATGAGATGACCTTTTTACGGGATCTTTCTTACAGGATCTGACATATACTGTGAAATACTTGATGAAAGGCCTCCATCTTCTGGTGAGAGAAAGAAATGGTTTGCCAGACGACTTAATGTAGAGCTCAACAGTTAAAAAATGCCTAGTGTGCATATATTGTTTGTTACAAAAAATATATATTTTGTCACATGAACACAGTAAAATATACCTTTGAACAGGAGAACACTGTGAATGGTCAAAATGCTCTGTAAGGTTGCTGTCTATTCCACAGCCTCTAAGTATGGGATATCCAGGAAAGACATTGTCTTGGGACGCATCCTCGGTGAAGGTTTCTTTGGAGAGGTACATGAAGGAGTTTTCAAGCAAAGGGTAAGAAGCAGTTAGTTTATCCTCACCCATCCCTTTAAATGACTTGTTACAGTAGGACATACTTTACTGAGCTGCATGGTGGAGACAGTAGATATATCAGAATGTCATTTCAGTGAAGAAGCTGAAAGGAACTAGAGAAGACTGAACCAAATATGGGTCCATTCTGCGAAGACCTGACATAAGATGTGATGTTCACCACAAATGCTTTGGCTTCCAAAAGCTCTTGCTGCATAGGACTTGACTAATGTACAGCAGATCTCAAATCTTGCCGACAGGTGTAATGATCTTCCTGTTTGTGTTTTTGTGGCCTCCAGAATGCGGAGAAGATCAGTGTGGCGGTGAAGACCTGCAAAGACTGTTCACCTGACGTCATGGAGAAGTTCACGAGTGAAGCAGGTAGAGAGAGAAATGTTTCTTCATATTTAAAATCTTCTGCAGAACCTCACACTTCTTTTATATGTCCAGAACTACAAAAATCTAAATAATAGGCCCCTGTGACTGACGCATTGACAACTATCCCACTCTTAACAGTAATGTAGAAAGGAGCTCATTATGGCATTAATTGTATTTTTTTACAGTGTTATTAGATTTACTATGATATGGTGAATGTTGATTTTCAAAGACTCGGGAGGTTTTGGCTGTGTCATATGTGCAGTAAGTGATGATAACAATGTCTGCAGTGATTATGAAGAACCTGGACCATCCGAATATTGTGCGCCTGATCGGGATCATTGAGGAGGACCCTGTCTGGATCGTCATGGAGCTCTACCAATATGGAGAGGTGAGCTGTGGGATCACCTGGGGGATTCCATTTCAGTCTTGATTTTAGGCTACACTTTACATGACAGTGTCGACATAAGAGTGACATGACAATGTCATGAACGTGTCATAAACAAGTCATAAACATTTATGACATAACGCTTCTGTTATTAAGTGACATTCGGTTTTTGTCATAACAAGTTAGGTTAGGGTTAGGATTAGGATTAGGTTTAGAGTTACTGTAGGGTTAGGGTTGAGGTTATACTACTCCTTGGCCAATACGCTACCACAGACTATCACAGACCCTGAAGCCAAAACCCCCTACAGCAAGCCACTGGCGAAACTGCCAATGAAAAACGTCCTTTTTACATTACTTTTACAATCTCTTTTTATATTACATTTACAATCTCTTTTTACATTACATTTACAATCTGTTGACACTCCGTTAATTACAATTTATCATTAAGGTTAAGGTTGGATTTGGTTAAGGTGATGTTTAGTTTAACAATTTCACATATTGAGTTTTAATCTTAAGAGATGATCTGTGAAATCTTTGTGGTGGGACTATCCAAGTTAAGAGTTACCCATTTAGCTGATGCTTTTATCCAAAGCGAGAACATTTTGATGCTAAAAGAGTGTAATGCAGTGGCACAAGAATTTGTAGGTGCTATTAAAGATGCACATTTTGTAGATGACTGAGGATGACTGGAAAAAGAGTAGCTTGATATCTCTCATCTGTTTCTTTGCCCACCTCTTAAACAACTATGGTTGTGTTCAATGTAAACATTTCACCAATTCTAAGGAATTTAGATTCCATA